>NC_080070.1:82193596-82493596 GCF_949987535.1 Balaenoptera acutorostrata | reverse complement strand
ATAATCAAATTAACTAATTTTTCACCGTCACAAATGAAAGATTCTTTTGGCATCATTTAGAATAAGACAATTCTGTTTGTTGCTGTTTCTGTTTATCCAGTAACAGAAAGGAAGAGATCTATATTTTGAAAAAGAAAATCCATAAATAAAAAATGAATGTATTTTTTATAATCATACAAAACAGATACGCTATGTTTATGTTGAAAACGGAATAATTTAGATGAGATAGTCTTCATGTTAATAATTAAAATAATTTCCTAATTTCAGCATAATTTTGATCTGGTTATGTTTTGTGGCAGAAAACGAATCTTTGCTTTCCTCAGTACAGGAAGGCCCAGAGTCTCTCTGACCATCATGGAAGCAATATGAAACATGAAACAAAGGGCCGTGAAGGAAGAGGAGAAATGAAAAGTTTAGAACTGCAGTAACTGTGTCTAATGGAGTACTGAAATAGAAGAATTATTTTGCAATTAATTTCAATGAGGTTTAGAATGGCTTCCAAATCTTTAAGGAGAAATTCTTCTCCATTTTCTCCTTTCTCTGCTAGCCTACAAGTCCACTTTTAACTGGTAAGGCAGTAAAATCATTTCTTATTGAAACTGAGATTTGCAGGCTACCCTAAGACAGTGCTTTCCAAAATGTACTCTGTAAATTTGGTGCCTTAGAGAACACTGAGAGTTGCTTGGAGGTTACATCTGAGAGAGAATGAGATGCCCCCAGTAACCCTAAACCAGAGCTACGCCATGCTGGCAATTCATTGTTTGGGTGTTTATATACGGTTTCATTTGGAATAAGGTTTTGCTAAAAGACAAAAGATAAAATGTAAAAACTTGAAATCACTGTCATAAGAAAATATCCAAAAAAAAAAAAAAGGAAAAGACAATAACCTGGGTGTTAAGAAGGAAAATTATTAGAGTAAATTTCCACTATAGAATTAAATATTACTACTGAAGGGAAAGGAAAATAAAATAAGGACAAATAAAAACAACAAGCCAAAAAGAAACAGCACATATTGGCCCATGAGCAAGAAGTTTAAAAAAATGAGCAGAGAGAAGGAGATATTATGAATGAGAACACCTAGCATTTTCTGTGCTGCATGTGAAATAAAGAAACATCAGGTCTGTTTTTCTAGAAGTGGGAAATAGCAGCGATACAGCAAGATCAAGAGCACACAGGTGATCCTGACTCCATCCTGCTGGCTCCTTCTTAGTAAGGTGCCCACGTTCTGCACTCTTTCTCCATTTCCACTCTCATACTCCACTTCTGCTTGAATCAGGGTGTACCTAGATAACACTTAATTGATTTCTTTGTCTTTGTGTCCTACTCTTCATAATACTTTCTAGAGGCCAAGGCTTTATGAATTTCTATCACATATTGCTTTGAATTAGCCTCTCCCTCACTCCAAAATATTTATTTCCTGATCACTCTATTATGTCGTGGCTAACATCCCTTGGCTTCTGTTTAAGGTTCTTTTAATTTAGTCTCAACTTATCTCTACAGGAACATTTTCCTGTAGCAAGGCAGATCTGTTCCTTTCACTACCCTCTGGCAGAAGAAACTTTCCTTGTACCATTTCTTCCAGGAAAACACTCCCCCTTTCTCTATGCTTACCCTCAAATTAGTTCAAATCTCTGTTACCCTTTGTGAAAATGTACTGTAGATGCAACTAAGACTCACTGTTCTCTTTCCCTTATCTGAAATGTACTATCTTCAAATAGTTATTATTTGGTATTGTGTTAATTCTTTCCACATGACATTTCTTATCTACACTAAATTACTTTTTGGTACCATCTAAAGTACAGTTTTTCTAACATTTTTGACTTTGCCCATGTACAATGCAATATAAACACAGAAACACACATACAGAACTAAAAAATATAGTGATTTATACTATTTTCTTCTATTTTCCTGGTCAAAATCCTCTAAATTGATTTGATAAATTACAGATTGGTTATGACCCCCAGTATGAAAAACACTGCTCTAAAAGAACTGCTCAGCAATTATTTGACAATTATTGATCAGAGGAAGAAAAGAGGACAGCATTAGACTCATGAAACTCTTTAAGAGGAACCTTCAAATATCCAGGAGAATCTATCATGTTTGAAACACTTTCAACATGTATAAAGTAACCGAGGCATAATACACTAATACTGTTAAGGTATCAGGCAGACTTCGAAGTATAGAATTCCACAGATATCATTAGATTTAATAAAACATGTATTTGTATTAAAATACTTTTCTGTAAAATTGTATTTTTTCATTATACATCTATATATGTTATAAAACAGGAAAGGTTCTAACAATGCTTACAATTTCAACAGACCAGTGGGAAAAAGAGCCACAAAAGATGGTATAACAATGATCTTTTAAAAACTTGCATACCTGAATTTCCCCCGTAATTGGATGAGAGACAACCTTTGTTGTATCAGTAGGCTGCAATGTCAAAACATAGATTAATAGATAAACCTTTCATAGGATTTACCATTTCAACTTCCTTCTGAATTAATTTCTGTTGGTCAGAGCACACCCTGCCTGGAGAACACATTTCACCCATTTGGCTGCTTCAGATTAGGGTGTCTACTTACACTTCTCAATACATGTTTAATTCTATAAATACATAAATCCCTTTTTCATTTTGTGAAGCCTGTTTCGAGGCTATAATTTTATACCTGCAGTAATCTACGTTCAATTACCTAAGAAATGGAACAATATTGGTTGAAAGTGTTCAATTTAAATATGAACAGATTTTAAGTATCTATAAGAGAATGAAAAAGGTACTGTTTTTATTCAACTGCCTAGGAGCCCAGAAGTTATAAAAGTCCACCCTTATATTCCTTTGCTGGGTTCTCAGCCTGTTCCTACTCCCTTCTAGAGTGGAACACCCAGGCAATCACTTCTTAGTATTTCATATTCTTTTAATTAAAATTCCATCCCAGTCTATATAAGTTCTCATCTCCTTAATAATTTCCTTATGTCAGTAAAGCCTTAAAAACCATTAGGACTGTGATCTGGTAAAGTGATTCATTCTGCTGATTAAGGGACTAATTGCTGAATTGTTACATTTCAATAGAATGTACAATTTTGTACCAAAAAAGAGATGCTGTCCCTGACTCTAGATCTATAATAGAATTTCAGGCAACGTGGCATCACTATAGGGAGATATTTACTAAAATGGAGGCAAGCTTGCTACCCTACAAATAAGGTCCTGTCTCCCTATATATATATAATATTGGTTTTATTTTAATAATTAACCAGAAAAGGAGAAATTCATAATACTTAGGTGTATATACTTGTTCTGCTACCTTTTCTTTTATAAATTTATGCTAGACATGAGAGCAATCAAAGAAGACAGCTATATTCCAGGTCTCGTTCTGTGAAATAAGAATAAAAATAATGTAATCATTGGCAAAGTTATGGAGTAGGGATTAAATTTTCTAAGCCATATATCCTTTATTAGTTCAGCTCTTTTATAAGAAACTACGCTCTGGCTGCAAAGGATAAACTGCTAGGTAATGAACCATTATATTTACTTAATAATTATTTTACTGTTTAAATTTTAAGAAAAAGAAACTGAATCTAGAAAAAGGACCACACAACTTCCTGAAACTATTTCTATCTCAATTAAAGATGTGGAGTTTCCTAAAACCAGATATCCTTGCATCTCAGTTAGGAACGTTGGGGAATAACTAGAGATAAAAGGTCAAAAATAAGACCAGAAAAAAAAAAAAGAGTAATGATAATGTGTTTTGTCTTGATTTACTTTTGACAGTTGTAACTCATTTGACATATGATCGTGCAAACATAACTAGATTCAACACAGAGAATCAATGTATGGACCATCTTTAAATGTTCTGTGGTATGGCAGTGAACTCATAAGAGCACAGAAGGATATTGTAATATCTGTTGTACAGTGGGCAAACTACCAGCTCCAGATAGTTACAGTTTAAGATTAGAGACAAGTATTTCTTTTCGATAATGTCATACCTTTGTGAGGCTGGTTTGTGATGACTGTGGTGATAAAAAAAAATGTACTGCAAGAAAATCAGTGAGATCAGTGTGGAACAGGAAATGAGAGTGTCAGTGTCCAATCCAATTCCACCATTTGAGTAGCTGTGCAGTGCCCATCAGGAACATACCCCACTGATACATAATTTGAATTATTAACAATGAAATAAATATATCATTTTTATTTCATTTTATGGGTATTATTTTTTCCAATGGTTACTAAGATGTTAGGGCATAAATACTGGTTAAATTGTTAGGACCTAACTACATAATAAATGAAATCGTTTTAGGTATTTCTTTGGGTATAAGGGCATCATGAAAAAATTACTGAGATGTTGTGTGCCATGATAGAAAAGTTTGGGAAAGCAAGGACCTATTTCATTAGAACACTTAAAACTAGTAAGCACTTAGTTCAATTATTTATTTATACCATGACTTGGAAGAAATTATTTAGATTTTAAAGATAAAATGAAGAAAGTCTGATTAGATTTCAGAAATAAAAGACCTTGAGGCGGTAAACTAAAAATTTTGAAGACAGAAATTCATATTGAATTAGTAAGCAAAATAATAAAAAGTCATATACATAACATATAACTTAAACATATATCTAAATAGATTCATATTTTACTTACATTTACTCAGAAGCAATCACTTAAACTAGAGTATTAATAGATTAATAATTACTTATGAATAATCATTCAAAATGTTTAATAGATGGTGCTCTAAATATCTAAATGTATAATTATGTTATGATTTAAATATTTTAGTTTTAATACATTCCATTACATTAATGTTTTATAATTTAATATAGAGTTAGCCTCATACCTAATAAAAACAAAAGGATGTTAAAACTATAATTTTCTAAATTAACTGATGAACATATGCTACATTTGGAAATATTATATTATCTGACTCAGAAACATGTGAGTTTCAGACAGTTGCTCGATATTTCTCTAATCTCTCAATATCAATTTTTTTAACATTGCAGAATTTGGAGAACAAATAAAAGTATTGCTTTTTATGCATACTACACGTTGACTGGCCAAGAAATATCATTAAATTTATTCATTCATTCAGCAAAAATGTTTTAAGAAATTCAGTACCAGCTAAATGTTGATGATAAACACCCCAAAGGATGAATAGGTAGTAGTCCCTTTCTTCAAGAGTGTTAACATCTATTGACTATACATTTCTATATATATATATAAAATCTCAAAAATAACCAGATTTGATTATTGTTATTACTACTAATAAGAGTTAAAAAGTAATCTCTATACCATCACTGTCCAGTAGAATATAATGTGAGCCACACAGGTTATTTGAAATATTCTAGTAGTAACATTAAGAATATAAAAATAAATGGGTGAAATTAATTTTTACTGACATATTTTATTTGATCCAAATCATTAAAAATATTATCATTTCACGATGAAATCAATATAAAAGTTGTAATGAGCTATTTTACATTCTTTTTTTATACTATGTCTTTGAAATTTGCTGTGTAATTCACTTATACAGCATATCTCCATTAGGACTAGCCACATTTCAAGTGCTCAGCTGTCACATGTGGCTAGCAGCTACTGTCATGGACAGTGCAGCTCTGTAACTCTTCATCTTAGCAAAACTTCTATAACAACTACATAGGCCACATTCCTGGCATAGAAAAGAATGACCACATATCATAAAACCTGTTCATATTATTTCCTTGATGTTTGTCCTACAATACCTGTTTTCATCTTCTACTCATTACCAAAAAAGTTAACATATTACAAAACAATTATATTTTGTACCCCCATAACATTACAGAGACTCACAGGTGCCACTGACGTTTTAATTTAATTTTAATTTATTTTGTTATGGTCTATGCAAGCTACTCTACTATGCGCTTAGGGAGCTAGAAGAAATAAGAAATGGTTCTTGGTTCTCAATGAGTTTGCAGCCCATTTGGGAGGATAAAATAAGGAGACAAGTAACTATAATCAAGATACAAATTGTCTTAAGAGGTACATAAAGCATCTGGCACTTTGGATGGAGGGAAGGAGGAAGGAAGGGTAACTTCTGACTTAAGGAAGGATTAGAATATGGAAAGACGTTGTGGAGGAAGGCTTCCTGCTATTTTATTTTCACTTATCACTGGCTCTTTATTTTCCACAGATTGTAAAAGCCGTGCATGGCATGTAATGTCTTCCAATTTACAATCATCTAGGCTTCGCCTCTATTTCTTACCCCTATATCTTTTGTACACCTACGTCCTAAGCATACAATTTTGTTTCTGAGATTTTCTTCATGTTGCATTCTCTTCTTCGGATGTTGGTTCCTTTCTCCCCTTTACCAAATCAGTTCATTAGCTAAATGCCAGCTTTTCTAACCCCACTCTCCTAAGAGTGCTCTGTGTACTTCTTAATGACCACCAACATTACAGCTTTACTAAATTTGTTTATATATCTTCTTCATCTATATGTAGATCAGCACTTCTCAAATTACAAGGGGCACCACGCTCATCTGGAGAACTTATTAAAACCCAGGTTGCTTGGTCCCATCCCTGGGGTCTCTGATTCAGAAGGCCTAGGGTGGGATCAAGAGTCTGCATTTTTAACAAGTTCCTAGATGATGCTGGTGCTGCTGGACTGGGAGCATGCTTTAAGAACCACTCGTCTACGTAGTACACAGGGAAGGATTTTATCCCTCTTTGTATCTTGGGTACCAGTTACGACCCGTGACACTGAGGTGGCATCCAAAAATGTCTGTGGAAAGTAGGAATGAGTTTAAAACCCTAATAAATAGAGTACTTATTAGCAAGGCTATTGTAAAGATCTGACAACATTAAGCTTATGGTGATAATCTTCTAAGGAAAACCATTGACCAGGCTCTCTTAGAATGAGCAGGACAGGGTCTTAGACAGAGGTAGGGAAGCTGACATTCCAGGGAGCAGGGCTTCATTTTCGACAGGATAGTGATCCAATCAGAACACGGTGTCACGGATCAGATAGTTGTAGGGTAGTTTAAGAGGAAGGAGAAGAGACTGGTGAGTGGAGTGACAATACTGCAATACTGTTGGCAAAAACGAATAACGCTTTGCTAAAGAAGTTGGCAAGTTCAGAGAAGATAAACAAATTATTAAAGACTTATTAAAAAATTAAAAGTCACAGGATTAAGATTCAGTGAATGAAGATAAAAGAGGAGGCAATGGTGCTTTTACATTTGTACTTAATTTTCTGGGAGGATGGTGATATCAAATGCTGAAATAAAAAATATCTGGATGACAGACTTATAGAACTACAATGTGCTTGGCGTGAAAACTGTGCTAGCCAAGTCTGTCATGTCTTTAGTTCTATTGTGTGGAGATACTGAGAAAGGAATCAGAAGTGGTATCAGTGTGTAACTCCAGAGACAGGGCGCCTCCATGAGGTAATTCTTCAAAATTAACACATGTGGTAAAACATAGTTGTGTTAAAATTTATTTTGAAATTGAGTCCAT
The DNA here is from genome assembly GCF_949987535.1 of Balaenoptera acutorostrata. Classification (NCBI taxonomy): domain Eukaryota; kingdom Metazoa; phylum Chordata; class Mammalia; order Artiodactyla; family Balaenopteridae; genus Balaenoptera; species Balaenoptera acutorostrata. The sequence goes on along the minus strand of NC_080070.1, from coordinate 82,486,113 downwards.
CCTTGAACTTATTCCTCACAAAACCTTACTATATTTAGTTTGAAACAAGTCATTTTATGATGCAATGATTAAGATCATCCTACCATTCTTTTTTGCTTCTGAATAAAAGAGTTTTTTAGTGACATCTGCTGTGCTTTTATACTTACTAGAAAAAACTTTATTTTCCGAAGTCTAGTCAACTTATCCAACCATAGCCTGTCCTTCCTATATATCTCAGCACATAAAGAGAAAATCTTATTTGTGGTTAAACAAACAAACAAACAATAAAACTTTTTTAATGTATTTATCAACCATGAAGAGAGTTTCTCTATTAATAATCAAATCTATGGGGGAAAATCACAAATTGTCTATATTATCATCTGATTTTATAAAGTTAAAAAATTAATTCATGTTTTCTTTTAATTCCCCAGTAACTCTAAAATAATAATGTTAGAAACATTTGTTCTAAGTGAAGAGCTGCATCAAGAGAAAATTTATTAGTATGGAATTCGGGATAAATTTCAAAATGGCAATACTATATTACTGGCTTTCCTTCTTTCTTGTTGTCCTAAATTATCCTCATTTCTTTGTCCTTTTTACCTTCTACTTAAGCTACAAAATCTACTGTAATGTATATCATGTGTTTCCAAAAAGATACAAAGATATATTTGATATACAGAGGCTCAGATTTGTGTAACAACAACAAAGAAAAAGAACATGAAGCATTAGATACATTTTTCAAGTTCCCCATAATAATAACTGCTACAGTATTTTAAGAGATGTAGAAACACATCATTTTGATACATCTTGATCAGTTATAAACTCAGAAACGGAAACATTTTTTGTTTGTTTCAGTACATCATTAGGAAAGGAGAAATCACATGAAAAACACCTTAGGAAATAATATTGTATTTCCTATCTCCTAGTCTGAATAAGGAGCTAGAAAATAAGTAACTCGGAGGTTGCATTGGACACTTCTCACCTTGCTGCTGCTGTGTTTCTTTTTGCTCACTGAGGGTGACCCTGGTTGCCCAGGGCTGGGAACAGAACTGGATCCTGCTGATGTAGGACCTGAATGAACGTGAGATCCTTTTTCAACGACGGACGAAAGAACCAGTGGTGACTGCTGTAGCGAGACCTTCTGGAGCTCTGCAGCCAACTGCTTAGGATCAACCCCTGGGGATTTCGCTTTATCCACTACAACAAAATGAAATGGCTTCACACAGTCTCAGTTTCATAGGTACTTAATACCATGGAACTTATCTGAGTTCTAGATAACAAAGTCATCTAGAACTTATAAAAGTTTTATAGTTACTTATAAAACAAGCTAAATAAAAAAAATACATGCAATTGTACCTTTATGAATCTATTTTTAAAGAAGTCTGGAAGGCTCAGAGAAAAGTGAAAGAATACTAAATTACAGAGGAAAATGGAGGTTCCTATTATATCTTCAGAAAAATGTTTTAAAATGTTTTATATAGAGAATTCTATGCATGATAAAATATTGTTTTACTCACTGGAATTTAATTTGTATGACTGGCTGTTTTTCCTCCTTGAAATCTTATATATCTATTTCTCTAAGGGAGGAATGTCAAAGAACATATTTACATTTACAGATGTATGAAAATTTCTATAGGCCTTGGCCTGCTCTGTTCAGTGCAGTGACCCAGCCTCTTAGAAATGCTGACTACAACATAGGAAGTGCCCAATAAATATTTGTTGAACAAAGCTATAGTGATATTTTTAATCTTATAAGTGATTTAAATTTATAGACTGTATTTGTTATCTAAGAGATAAATCTACTTCATCATGTAGTTATGAAATTGTATGTTGAATTTTATTTATCATAAAAGGCAATCAAAAGGTTCAGGAGTAAGTGTTCCAAAACCAACTGCTAAAAAAGAACCGGTATCACCTAAAAATTATATAGGACCCCAAACAAATGGCTCCATGGATTACTTTCATACAATGAATTTAATTTTAAAGAATTAAAAATATAAACTCTCACAGTAAGAATTTCATATGAATTTCTTTAATGGGTCTAACATGTAAATATGTGTTTTCCTAGAACACTAAAAGTGTAGCTACAATGCTTTTGATTTTCTTTATGATTACATAAATATATAAACATCTGTCTATAAATGTATTTTTGCCTATATCTATGTATATGTCTATATCTTCATCTACAGCTACATCTGCCTCTACAATTACTTCTCCATTTAAATCGACATCTTTACCCACAGTTGGAAGCAGACTGCTTTCACCTACCAGCTTTTGGTGGTTCATGAAGTTCTAGGTGCTGGGGATTTTCAGAATCTGATAGCATACTGAGGTCCCTAAAAATTAAAACAAACAAAAAAAAAATTAAGAAAGCAACTGAGGAAGTCTGAGACAAAAGGCCTTTTTTCCCCAACTATGCTGAATATTTTTTTTCAGTAGGTAAATGAGAAGTGGTTAATGATATAAAGCAATTTCAAAGCATGCTCACCCTTCTAACCAAATCTATATTTGCAATGCTGTTAAAAGTCAGCTGATAAAAATGATTATTTAAGGTGAAATCTTTATGGATTAAATATAAGTTCATTTTGAAATACTGTACACATCCATGAAATCTAAATGGGTTTAGGCTTTCATTTAAATGATGCATGTTTCAATAAAAGCATGAAAGGGGACATAATCAGAAACAAAATTAGCTGGATTCTTTCTATGCTTTAGACTTTGATTCTGAACACAAGAAATCTATAAAACTTGTATTCACTTCATGTTCTAATTACAGGAAATCTTGCTCACTGGCAAAGGTTCCACCTTAACAATTTTAAATTAAAAGAGCCATGAATAGCCAAAAAATGGAAACAAAAAGATGGGGAAAAACTCACAGTCTTACACATATTTCTGCTTCCCCACTTTGCTGACTAATGATACTCTGCACTTCTTCATATGTTTTAGAAGTTAAAGGAATTCCATTCCATTCCAATACTTGCATGCCTACAAAGACAAATTCAAGTATAAAATAAAAAAGGTGTGCTATGTCTCATCTGGGTCCACAAGGCACAGAAGACATTGCTTTGCATTTAAAAACCAACTCAGCACACCATTTCAGAGAACATCAGTTCAAAGTTCTCTGGAACATTAATATCAAAATCATATGAAGTTTGATTTCATCAACTTACCTGAACATATAAAATATGTCAAACAGAACATGCAAAATGTTGCTCTTGAAAATCTATTAAATAGTATCAAACACATGCATTTTGTTCACACTGCTTTAAAGAAAACATTCTTGACTGTATATTGCTTAAACCAATTTTGTGTGGGAAAAAAATAATTGCAACCACCAATATAATTTTTCCACTGGGCAACAGAGCAACTAGAAGAGTGTAAACTTCCATTCTATTGCGGAATAGGAGTGGTAGAAAAAAAGTCATTAGGATTTTGTTGCGAAGCTCCCTTTAAGAAATTGTTACAGCTTCAACTTTGCTCAGATAAAAAAGATTTCCATGGTGTGTGTTTTTCTTCGCTGCATGCAAGACAGTCCTGAGTAGAAGCAGCAGAAATGTTATACAGAGGGCAGCGTCATGGGTGTGTGTGTGGCCTGTGCAATAGTATGCTCTGTGCTCAGTAGGGCCCCATACTTGGTTTAATGCTTTGCTACTGCCATCTTGAAATTCTTACCACTGTTTGAACAAAGAGTCCTATATTTTTATTTTGCACTGGGTCCCATAAATTATGTTGCTGGACTGGTTACAGAGCATTTCATGTTTCCTCTCTTTCTAGAAAGGTAATTTTCATACAAGAAAGTAGTAACATAATTAATATTTCAATATTTTACATTTAGTTTTTATGTCCATTTTATATGAGCTGTCAAATAATTTTGGGAACGTATTTGGCACAAATCACACGGTCCTAATATGTAGCTATGTGGGCTAGATATAAATTCGATGAAACCATCCAGAGTTATAGTGCCCAGATATTTGTGAATGCTACCAGCTTTACCTGAGAAAAAATACCTGTATGCCAGGACTAGGTTATAATTTAAATAAAAAGAAATACTTGTTGAACAATTAGGTTTTCAATGAGCTTCACAGATGCCAATGTGAAATTCCCTATTACTCACTATTGGCTTCCACGGGAAATTCTCGACATGGCATGACTGAGTCTTTAAAAGTTTTAATGATTTTGATATACATTGGAAAGCATATTACCAGTTGCAAACAAGTGAGGGAAGTTCTTTTACTATTGGGAAATGGCAAAAGAAGTCCATAAAAATGCCCACAATAACACAAACAAGAACGACTTTTCTATAACTTACTCCAAGAAAACTTTATCTTCAGATGGGCCTTAGGTTTATTTCAACAATCCCAGGCTGTTGTACACATAAAATAAGAAAATTACATAAAAGACAGTGATAATACCACTAAAGAAAAATTTAGAGCTGAAAGAGGAAAAGCACACTGAAAAACACACATTTTCTTAGTCACAAGAAAGAGTACATTTATGAACAGATGATTCTGAATTGAAACAAATTAATAGTGCTATAATTCAGAAATTGCATTGCCACTTTTCTGCAGGAGCAAATTCTATGAAAGGAAATAGCTGCATAATCTTCATGCTTCTTCTGTTGAATTTACCTGTTCATTTTTCATAGCTTAAAGGGGCAAATTTATGAAACATATTTATCCAGTGAAATGAATAATGCTTCTAGTTGTAAACAGGAAAACTATGTAGACACATTAATAAAACTGATGAAAAATTCAGATAACTAGGATCTTAACCTAGATATGTACCTGAGATCATGAACTACATGATTTGCTCTGTCCTAAGATATACCAGCTGAACTTCTTTTCCCCTTACTCAGTTTCCCACTAGCACTGGGGCAGTACTGCAGTTCAAAAGATTTTGCCAGTTCTTTTATCCTTTTATTTTTGGTTTCAATGGTGAGTATGTGATCTATAGGGAAGTGACTACCTGAACACAGTTCCCTTTCCTCTGCCTCTCCAACTTCCTACAAATCCTACAAGAACCACAGTAAAATAACCAAGTGAATATACAAACTACTTTTAAATTCATAAGATGGTTTTAGTCACTGTGAGAATTAAGTACTGTTAAGTATGTGTCTTCAAATATGGTATTTTTGAAAATACTTTAATTGTAAAATCCTATAAACTATTTTAAAATGCATGGAGAAATTGTTTGATCATACTACACAGAAACCAAAGTATTATTTTATCATTTCAATGATTTGAATGTAAGCATATTCAATCTTAAGGAAACTTTTTACTCTGATCTTGGTTTAGAAATAATTCCCAGAACACAGTGAACACATGAATGGTTTTATCTATTATTTAGCATTATGAGCAGACACAATTTCTTTATGTTTAAATTATATCAACATGTATGTTAACCAGTTGTTCAAGTTTGAGATTGCATAGATGATACTTCAATTACATCCCTAGAAAGTGCCTCTTCTAATAACTTTTAATAGGAAAACTAAGATAATCTGAATTTTTTTGAATGTGCAACAGTAACGATAGAATTTGCTGCTCAAAGTCTTACACCCAATAGGTTATTAAAAACTGAAAAAGACAATAACCAGGTAATTTTTGAATTCTAAAAACATCAATCACTATAAAACATTCTCAAATATGTATTTTTATAACTTCTGGGATTACTGAATTTCGTATGTTTCTCAAATTGGCAAAAGCTCTTCTTATCTTTACAGTTCAGAATTTCATATATGTTATTTCTCTGTCTATAATATTTACCATTACTGCAAAAACATCTTCTGTATTCAAATTATTGCATTAACAGTCAAAATCTTATATGTTAATGTATATCCAAACATATAGCACACAAAAGCTCATGACTTTTATTGATTTATTCCACAAATATTTATGTGGCAGGCACTACACAATTCATCACCTTTGTGATGATCACCACCTTTGTATCTACTATTTTATGCTGTTACAAAAATTAATAAAAATGATACTCTACTAGAAAAAGCAGAAGTATCTTGGCAATTAGTAAAATGAAGATTCACAGAGAAGGAAATTCAAAAGTGGTTTAAGTACATGAAGAAAAGCCCAGACTCATTAGAGATTAGAAAGTCCAAATCAAAGCAATAATGATGTATTACTTAACGCTCATCATATTGAGGAAAGTTTGAAAGCCAGAAAATACAGTGTGTTGACCAGGATATTGGATTAGGGGACCTTGACTTCAAGAGAGATTATCATTGCTAGCTAACAATACTGTATCGTACACTTAAAAACCTGTGAAGAGGGTAGATCTCAACGTTAAAAGTACTAAACAGAATTTTAAAAAGAGAAGAAGAAGAATGTAGGATGAATGAAAGGAAGGGGAGATAGAGAGTTCTGGGGAGAAGATCTCCCCCAACAATGGTGGCTGGAGGTTGCCAGGGCAGTAGAGAGCAGCACCCTACTTGCTTATATTATCCAGGGAAGATGGCATTACCTCAAAGAAAAATTTCTGCGCGGTGCCATTAGAAAAGTCGGCCTTAGATTCGGTGGCTCAGCCTAGGCAGGATTACTTTCGTGAAAATTTGGTCACAGTTTAAAGGAGCCACCCACTGTCAAGGAAGCGTGCAGGCTTGGACACTGCTCTCAATGCGGTGTGGGTCAAGGGTCAGAGGCCCAACCCCCAGTGTTCTAGAATGTGTAAGAGCCTCACTGGGAATTTCCCCAGTGCTCGTGGGGCAGGCAACATCAAAAAATTGAAGTGTTTCAACTTCTCACCAGTAGATGGAGGGAAGATTGGAACTGATTACATTTGATTTACAGAAAAAGTCGTATGTTTCTTACACTCCAGTATAGGTGTTGCAAATTCATGCTTTTTAAACAGAGTTAAGGCAAATAGGGGAATATATCCATGATTTGTGGGTCCAATTTGAAGAAGATTCTCGTGATAGGATTCTGTTTCTAATCACTCTGACCACTAAAATAATCTACTATTCCAGTTCAATATTTCCTGGAAGGATTGGTACAGATACCAAAGTCACTCTATGGCTACAGTTTATGGTGTTTAGAATTAGATATGTTACTTGAAACAGGCTACAATAGAACATGGCTGAATAAGGCAGGAAAGGGGTTATGGGTAGATTAGTAAAATTTTATTGATCCCCCCGAAAATAATATAACACGTGGAGATATCCAATGATAGGTTTGTGATGCTATCATCTCATTTAAAGCAGGGTGCAGTTCATAAATTTATAAACTTTCCTCAGTTTAATTTCCCAATTTATTTTGTTAAAATACTCAGAATGAATGTTTTCTATTGACTTTCTAATTAAATGGCATGAACAGATTAATATCATCAAATCTAAAGGATATCATGACCAGCTAACAGTAACAGATTAATCCAAAATGCACTCATGATTATATAGAGATACAGAGTTGGGTTAAATGGACATAGGAAGCTAGGGCAAATGACACAATTGTGCATGAGAAATGCTTGTCTTAACTGGTGCCTCCTCTGCTTTAAGTATCCCTAGCGAACCAGCAGGAATTTTAACTTTAATTATGTTCTTAACCTTTTTTGATACTCATGTGTTCTGTACTATTCCCTTTATAAAGTTATTTAAATGTATCCCACTACTCAGACAATGGATTTTAACATAAAATATCATCAATTTATACCAGGGAAAGTGTTTCTTATAAATACAGGAGATGTTTGAACCAGTGGCAAAATCATCATCATCATCATCTCCACTGAGCATATATACAGAAGATACAAATTCCATTTCCTAACATTATTTGACAGATAAAATGAGCAGAGCTTTGCTTTGACTTCTGAATTGTAACTTTAAATCACATGCAAAATCGGACAAAAAGGAAACTATGTTTTGAAAAGTAAAGTTATAAAAAGAAATCTTCCAATCAAACTTTAAGAGCCAAAAATTTAAGAGCCAAAAATTCCAATATACTATTCTAGAGTATAAGAAAATACATTTTTTTTTTACAAAGAAGGAGGTTTTTTTTTAAATCATAACCTAAGTACTCATCACTAGAAATATTACAACATGGTCAATTTCTGTGCATAAAAATGTTGTTTTTATATTTTGCTTATTTTGAGCCGAAGACACTATATAATTATTATGAATGGTATAATCAAAACTAAGCGTGAACTTTAAATACATAAATTCTTTCATCATTTGAATAGTTAAAGGATAGAAATAAAACAGAGAAGTCATTGCAAACAAAAAAAAATTTTATCACCCTAAGAGAAACTTTACAAAAATAAAATGAATTATGTGTTAAGTTACTTCATTAAGAAGTGCCAGTATTCTATTAACATCATGAAGAAGAACTAGCAAATAATTCACTTTGGCTGGATGGATGTTCAACACATAAAACATGTTATTTGATGGAAAAATTCTACTCAAAAAGTTCTGACTTACAGTAAACAGAATGTAATTTCAATATATATATATAGATATAATATAGTATATACAACATATTACAATTATTGATTTTTCCATTAATAAACCAGAGTTGTTTAAGAAGACACCTTAACAGCAATATCTGCCAAATAATAGAGAAAAAACTCAGCTATTTTCCCTCCAGCTCTTTAAAATTCACGTAGAGAAATTATTTCCTCTAATTCAGAAGCAAACATGATTAACAACCACAAAAAATAATGGTAACATATTTTAGATGAATTACACAAAACTTTCAGATGTATACCATCTAATTATAAGAAGTCTTTTTGATTAAAATGAATAAAATTAGATCTATTTCACTTATGTTGATCGTACCAACATGGGACTTTGTGGTTTTTTTTTTTTACAAAGTTATTTTGACCACTTTTTCTCATTTTATCTTTACAGCACTTCAGTAAAATAGGTAGGGTAAATGTAACTATTACTATGTTTACAGGTCTGAAATCTGTTTTAGAAATTATACTGAGTGGTAGTTCAAAAAGCCAGGACTCTTGATTCCTCATCTACGTTCAAGAATATTATTAGCATTCTGAGGGCTTCATTTCTGTTTAGGTTGTATGACTTCTATTAAAGAATGTATATTTATTGTATTAATTAAAAGAAGATTTAAGACTTGAATGTTAAATGCTCTGTAGGTTTGTTATATTATGTAGAGATTTAAGTTTTTTAAAAAAACGGTGGAGTACCTTTTGGCCTACTAAATTTGAATACTGTGTACAGGAACAAATGAATGAACATATTGAGGTCATTTTCACTGAGCTGAAATTGAATATACATGTTGTATTAGTATTTATAGATATATGATATAATATCATTTATCTCCACATCCCCTGTTCCCACCTTGGTCTGAACAGCCACATTTCATGCCTGGATTATTTCTATAGCATCCTAACTGCTCTCCTTCCTATTCTTTACTCCATCAAACTATTCTCCTTATAGCAGTCAGAGTGATTTTATTTAAACGTCATTCAGCTTGTGTCAGCCCAGTGCCTTCTCATTTGACATTAATAGAAGCTGAAGTCCTTACACTGACCTACAAGATGCTACCTCTGTTACTTCTGTTACTCTGTTACATCGGTTACTTCTCTGCCGGAAATTCCTGCTTTCTTCTCTCTCACTCACATCCTCACTCACTGCCAGCCACGCTGGCCTCGCTGCGGTCTTATTATTCCTGGCACACACCAGGCAGGCTCTTGCTCTGGGCCTGTGCCCTTTTCATTCCTCTGCCTATAATACCAATAACTCCAAGCTCACTCCTTCCTCTCCTTGGGGGCTTTCCTCAGTTTTTGCCTTCTTGGCGAGGCCTTCCCTGACATCCCATCTAAAATTTCAACCCTACCCTCCTATATGGCATATCCACCCTCCTTGTTATCTTTTTCTCCTTAGCACTTATTACCACTTATTATGTGATACTTATAGTAGGTTTTACTTTCTGTCTCACCTACTGAAATGTATGATCCATGTTTTCTTCATTCATATCCCACAGGACCAAGAGAGGCTGCTCTATAGAGCATGTATTTACATACACACACACACACACACACACATGCACACACACACGCTGGAACTTAGAAAACTCAAGCACCATATATGACAGTGACGGGGATCTAGTAAAAACTAAAGAGTAGCGGCTTCCCTGGTGGCGCAGTGGTTGAGAATCTGCCTGCCAATGCAGGGGACACGGGTTCGAGCCCTGGTCTGGGAAGATCCCACATGCCGCGGAGCAACTGGGCCCGTGAGCCACAATTACTGAGCCTGCGCGTCTGGAGCCTGTGCTCCACAACAAGAGAGGCCGCGATAGTGAGAGGCCCGCGCACCGCGATGAAGAGTGGCCCCCGCTTGCCGCAACTAGAGACAGCCCTCGCACAGAAACGAAGACCCAACACAGCCATAAATAAATTTAAAACAAAAAACAAACAAAAAAATAACTATAGAGTAAAAGAAAACAAAATTAGCCTAAGAGGAAAAAAAAGCAATTTTATTTTCTTCCACCACTCTAAGTGTAACTTAGTATATATATGAAAAACCGTTAGTCTGATATGAAAATCTGCATTCCCACAGAATATTCTTTCTGCTCCAGCCACGTCACTATATCTGGAACATGGCTGTACTCCATCACTATAAATAAGTAAAATATGAACTATGTAAAAAATTAACCAGTGAAAGAGATAAAAGCCTAAAAAGATCTGTTTCAGTTCCTGGAGAGTTCTTTGCCCTCAGGAGCTTACAATCTGTTCTTAGACATTACCTGAAAGTTACCTGGAATTCTCTGGGAGGGGAGGAGGCGTATCCGTAACCCACACTTAGTTATGGTACTGGTTCTGACAGAAGCCTGCAGAATCAACCAATGTATTCTGCATTTCTATATTTCTCTTACTGAAACTAGAAGAATATATACATTGCCAAAAAAGTTATTAAATAATGGGTTTTCTTTCCATAAATACATCTTTCTCCTAGTTCTTCAGGTTTATTTTATATTTTTGCTCATTCAGACCCTGACCAAACTTTTCCTCCACAGTGAATATCCTCTATCCACTGCCCTTCTAGGCTGTAACCATCTTGAAAGCAAGGTGGAATTTTAGAATGATAGAATTCTAGGATATACCTGTAGAGTAGTTACTGAATAAACGTTTTGACCCATTTGCATTCTTTATTATTTCCCATATTGCTGATATTCTCACCTCTACTCCTTCCTAACAACCTTCTTTCTGAACTCCCTTTTTATCACCTCCATCTACCTTGTCAGTATATTACTGCTGCATACCAATGGGTTCTTACAGTTCTGCAGTAAGCACCTCAGTGTTCTCCCCCAATAAGAAACAACATCTCATGCAGGGATGAATTCAAGTATTGTAAGGCCTGAAGCTCATGCAGTTTTAAGAAAAAAGAGAAAATTATGAATACAAAATTGATACAAGTGAACATTTGTTAAAAGGACAAAATAAATCACAACAAATTACAAAAGTTAAGAAGCTGACAAATGCCACAAACATCACATATGTTTTTTAACTTCCTGGAGCCTTGTAAGGGGCCTGTACAGGTGAGGAAGGAGCCCTGAGACTTAAGGGTCATGATTTATCCATTCTGATTTCATTCCTTCTTTCATCCTACGTAATTAGTCTCACATTCTTAATTCTAGGGCTCACATTTCCATTTTACGTAACATACACAACTTATCATAGCACACATACTACTGTTTTGCTTCCTCTTTCCACACCTTAGACTGTATGATTCTTCTCAAGGTTCAATCTCTCCCCCGCATCTCTTCAACAGATAAAGTGTCTCAAAAGTATGCATTACAGAAGGGTCTTGTGGAGGGCCCCTTACACTTAATGCTGAACACCCAGTGAGTTTCTGTGATGTGTCAACAGCCATAAAAAGGAGTTGATGAGAAAGATCAGTCCACACACTGGGTGCCAGACACCTGACATCTGACACCTACACCACGATTCTATTCACTAACAAGATATGCTTTCAGTGACTTACAGACCATGAGAGTTACATAAGCAGATATTCATTGTATGTATGTCCATAGACTTTAATCAGACATGAAGTTAACAAATTGAATTGATAAGAAGAAAAACTTAGAAGGCTTTTTATAAGACTAGCCAAAAGTATGGTTTTACGGTTAGGAGGTTATATATTTACATGGGACATGACTTAATCACTTCAGGTTTTAAACTTTTAAAAAATTTATTCAGGCCTAATAAATACCTAAAACGATATTCCATTATAGCAGAATACCTCTAGCAGATCAATGCTCCCTTACAGGAAGCCTGAACTTTGTGAGATTAACTGTCATCTATGAAAATAATTTCGTCTATCCTTAACAAAATAGTTTCTTTAATTAGTCTAGTTCTTTATAGTTAACTAAGCATGAGAAATACATCAGCTCCTTTCATACTCACAGTCAACCCCATGAGATAGGTCTTGAAACCTCCTAATTGAAACATCAACCCATCCAGATGAGATAAAAGGAGACTCAGAGAACATAAACAATTTGCCTAACATCATGAGGATGACATTAATTCAGTCTTCTGACTTCAAATTTGTGCTTTTTCCATTAGGAATATTCCAAATCCCTGCAGTTCAGAGCTCAAACCTGACCATGGTCAATTATCTACGCTTGTTCAGATAGAGGGGACGGAGTTCAAGCTTAAGTAGCACATACTATTCTTATCATCAAAGATCTCCAAAGTAAGTACCATCTTTTCACTACGTCTGTGAAATACTATATCAAACACTATATTAAATGTTTCTGACACATTATTTGTAAACCTGATAACAATTTTGCAGCCACTATTATTATCCCGATTTCCCAACTGAGAACACCAAAGTACTAAAAGTTAAACAACTTATTCAGGCAAAAAGTACCAGAGCTCAATCTAAATCCTGACGTGTCTGACTCTAAAAACATTCTCTTTATATAATGAAGACCTTGAAGCATTGGCTGTTTGAAGATTTGTTATAGATATTAAAGACAGTTCAGCATCCTTGCTTCCAAAATAACAACTCCAAGTTCATACACACCAAAATGTAGCCTGTTATGGCATACTGATTAGACAAATCCAGAAATTTAAAAACAGAAACAACTGTTAATCATTAATCAGTATCACTTGAACATACATATATATTTCAAGGTATACCACTCTTATTGATAAAAGCAATCAAATTAGGATATGGAGTATTATACATACTAAAAAATGTGTTAAAAAAAAGGGCAATTATTTCATTTTCTTGATGTCCCGATCGGAAATACTGACTCAAACATAATTTCCTCTGATTAATTTCAAAATAAATGGATAAAGAAGAGAAATATCTTTCTTTGTCCTGGCAATACAGCTAATCATTAATATGTAAGTATGATATCACTGCATCTTACAAATAGTATATTACAATCTACCGTCCAGGTACCCACAATTTATATTCTTTCTTCCCAGAAGATAGTTTCCTAAATATTTTTTAGAAAAATCCTTGTATCAACAAGAAATATGATCTTGTGCCATGTGTACCTGACACACTATCTTGCAGGAATTCTGAGAAATCTCATGCTAATGACCAATCCGTACCTGGTAATCCCCCTGTAACAAGAATAAGGAAGCTCGCTCATCTGTGTGGTGTGTTTCCTGGCCTCCAACTTTGATCACTGCCATGCCATCTGTAACATATGCCAAAAAAGCATAAGCAGAAATAGAGACTTTCTTGCCTCGGAACATTATCCTTTAAGTCACACAGGAGTGTGTCCTCTACTGGAATTAGCTCTTCTACCATAGACTTCTTCAGGACAGGGAATTCCAGAGGCGAACTTCTAAAATCAAAACCACCATGCCAAAAACACCTAACCTCACCTCCACTCCAATCACTGATTCTCAAACATAAATCCAACAACATTTTCTTGCCCGAAACCCTGTCAGTTCATCTTTAAGAGCAGCTAACTAGCCAAATCAATATCCCCTACATTGAGACAACTAGAAACTGAGAATTTGGAAATATCCGTGAACTAGAATTTATGCCACAGGTACATTTCCTCACAGAATAGCATATAGACAAACTAAGATAAACAAATTTCTTTACAGGCCTACCTACTGGCCTGGGAGAAGGTAATTTTCCACATAGCTCTCACTAAATCCACAAGCAAACATTGTATATCATTGGTTTTAACTTTTTGCTCTCCTAGTCTATGTTCCTACTGATTCATTAAGAAGCTTCTTGAAGCTACATACAGAGCTTAACGCTGTATTTCTATCTTAGCTCCAAACAGCGTTCTCCAAACAAATATGATTTTATTATCAATAATAAAGATACAATTTATCTTCAAAATACTTCAACTAAATTGATTTTCAGCTGGAAAACCTAACAATATAAACAAATACCTGTTTGTTCAATGGCTAAAATGTGTTTGGTTCTTATGGATTCACTGTTCTCTTATGAAAACTGTTGAAATATGAAAGGTATCATGCAGGTAATATATTTCACAATTATGATGTTACGATACACAATACTAGGGGAAATATCATTTGGAGAATAAGTTCAGAAGTCCAGCGATTAAATAAACCTTAGAACCAATGATATGCACATAAAGGACTAGGTTTGGCTCATTATACTTCCTAAACAAACTTTTATTTTATTTATATTTTCTACTCTTCCTTTTCTGGAGATATAAAATTGTTGTAAGTTGATATAAAATGATACAACTTGTTAATAAGTTTAACAATTGCTATGTGTTAATTTTTTTTTAATGTCCTAACGTACTTTATTGTATTGATTCAAAATACAATGATTAAGTCTCTAAGAAGAACAAAGGTCCAGCATTGTGAACCCATGGAAGACTCAAATAGATAAGACTCAATATCAAAATTTTTTTTTTCTAAATTAATCTATACCTTCAATATAATCACTACCAAATTTCAACAGAGATTTTCCTGAAAACTGACAAGCCGGTTCTAGAATGTATATGCAAGACCAAAGGTCAAGAATTGTCCCAAGAGGATTTTGAAGAACAGCAGTATGGTAGATTACCTACCATATGTCAGGACTTAAAGTCATCATAATTACAACAGTGTGACACTGATGTAGGGATAGACAAATAGACAAGTAAGCTCGAACAAACATCTCATAAAAGACCCACACATGTACAAAAGAATCAATATATGACAGATGGGGCACTGTAGATCAGTGGGAGCAATGATACACTCTTCAATAAATGGTGCACAGGCAACTGATTATCCATACTGATGGGGGAGAAAACTAAAATTTCTAGTCAGAGCACGATAGACTAAAAATAACTTAATTCTATGTCTATAAGGACATTATAAAAGAGTACGATTTCACAATTTTTAGAAGGAAATATAGGCTAATATTTGAAGACTTCAGGGTAAGGAGAATTTCCTAAATAATATAGAACATTTATAAAACTTAATAGAAACAAAATAAGCCAACTATGTTAAAATTTCAACTTAAAAAAAAAAAAAAGACAGACACTAAAAAAACAAGCCACATACTGGGAGAAGGTATGTACAGCCTACATACTTGACAAACGATTATAACCAGAATACATGAAGATTCTCTAAAATTCAATTTAAAATACACAAACAATCCAAATAAAGAATAAGCAAAAGAACAGGCAAATCACAGATGAGGAAAACCCAAGTGCTAACAAGATTAGTAACATATTATCATACTCAACATTACTGAAGGTAAGGTGAACGAAGAAAACAATGGCCTATCATTTCACATTATATTTGAAAAAGAAAATGTTGAGAAAGAGGAACAAGGATATAAAGGAATAAGAACACTAATTTACTACGGATGAATGTAAAAATAGTGTAACACTTTGGAGAGCAACTTGGAAAAATCAACTACTGTTGAAGAAACCACACAACATTCTCCCATATTATTTAATAAGATAGTCACTATAACCCAGAAATTGAACTTTTCTAAATTTTTTTGAACTTTTATTGTAGAAGAAACTTCTGTACATGTGCAAAAGGAGACTACTTCAAAAAATTAATTACAGCATTGTTGGAAATAGTAAAAAAAAACTCATATATAACCGAAATAACCAGAGAATGTTTAAATTAAACTGTAGTAGAGACATACAGTAATAGAATTCTGCCCTGAAGTGAAAATAAATAACTAGAGCTATATTTGTGTACATGTAGCTACGTATACCACTTTAGATAAAACTCATAAACTCTGGAAGTAAAAACAGTGGCAAAAATACACGTAAACTATCATTTATATACAATTTCATAAACAAGCAAAATGAATCCTTATAAAGTTTATGAATACATACATAAAACTATAAAGAAAAGCAAGTGAAGGGTAATCTCAAATTAAGTCTGGTGGTTTATTTTGGGCGAGTAAGAGAGGTTTGGGAGAGGAGAGGTGACTACAGGAGGCTTTAATTGGATTATAGGTACTTATATCTCCTAAAAATATGAAACAAATAGGCAAAATGTTGAGACTTAAAACAATATGGTGAGTACATGGTTGTTTGCCATATTATTCTCTACAGCTTTTTTGTACACTCAAACACTTGTAATGAAAATTACAGGTCAGTGCCCAATTAAGTGTTAAACTGCATACATCAAACCATGAATGCTGAGACGCTCCCCCTGCCCCACTCCCATCCGGGAAGGCAGAACAGAAGATGTGTGATGTTGAGCTGTGCATCCCAATAGATGAGAAATGTTATAAGGCAAATCTTTTAAGGCAGTTTTCCTGATTGTGGAGGAGGCCCAGACTAAGGAAAATCACATCCACTTTCAACGAATTAGCAAACATCAAACCCTGACTTCCTGTGTTTACTGTGTACAGAGAAATGCAACCAGTGAGTTGCTTCAGTAAAATTTTCCAAGATTGAGAGCAAAACCCACTCACCATTTAAGTGCAAATGAATCAGAAAGAGACGTGTCAGGCAGCAAACATTTCCATGTAGGACTTGCTATTTTGAGTTTAGATTTTAATCTCTAATTTGAAACTCATCTGTTTTGTGCCCTTCACCCTCTCTCCACTAGACAGCCAACACAAAGAGGAGATTCTGGACTGGTGACGAACCCAGTAGACAACTGTAGATTCTGGGTTCTACTGGCAAAAACAGGATCTAAATATTGACAGTCAAGATAGCATCGTGAGTCTAGTAGAAATACTACCAAGAGTTGTATTAAAGATTTATGTTTTAAGAGAAAATAAAGTAAATCTGGAAATCATAAATAACAAATTATAGGTGTGAGTTATGTAACAACTGGACTCTAATCAGAGGATCTATAGTCATAGGGAGGCCTGGCTTAGCACTTGGCAAAACTTTGGGAGAATTAATAAATAATACAATTAATAAAAGTAAAATCTTAAGTCACATGCACATAGCTTTTAATGATTTCCTACTTTACCCAATGAAACAAACTGCAAAACTATTAGTTCCAAAAAAGATGATGACTTTAATGGCAGTCTCTGAGTTTATAAAATCACAGATGTAATTTTAGGTTCATTTCAGTTTTCTTTCTTGAATGAGTTTGAATTATATCTATTATTAATTTACGTGCATGAACTTAAAAATGGCCACATAAGCTACCAAATGCAAAGAACATCACTTCATCACAAAGCGCTTCACTGAAATTGTACATAAAAATTATCCTGATTTGTAGCATTTGCTGATTTTCATGGTGCAAGGACAAAGAAGGGTATGAAATTTTATCTTTAAATTATTCGAGTATCTTTGTCAACTATATCAGGCACAGTTACTGTTGCAAATTTTATTTTAAAATAAAAATAGCATATTCATTTCTTTCTGAAGTATGCTATCGGAAAGCAATCATATCACTCCCATCCTTACAAACAGGCCTCAATTCCTGTATCTTAACTAGACTGCAATACCAACAGAGTAGCATTTAGGCATGATAGGATTAAAGTCATAGAAAATTCAGAGAGACCCAGTGTTTGCTCATAATGGTTATTTCTTGATTCATATAGTCTTTTCCTTCATTTAGCTATCTGGCTAAACCTCCTATTTTCCCTGTTGTATGAATACCATTAGAATATTTTTAATAATATGCTTTCAGTTATATATGTGGTGATGTCCTGGTAAACTGGCATTCTGAAAATCAACAGGCAAATAAATGAACAAAAAAGGCCTGATTTATAGCATTTGCCTATTTCCATGTTGTAAATACTCTCACCATGGCCAATTCAAGCTAACAACGTGATGGTCCTGAGTGTGAAGTTGGGAAGAGATATTCAAAACGTCTCTTAGTGAGTTGGGCAAGCTGCTTCCAGCAGAACACTGTGATGAATAAATATTGCCTCAAATTTGTGTTTATTCGAATTGTCTATCAAAATATCTAGGGATATTTTTCGGTAGGTTCCAATATATTTAATTTAAGACAATGACAGGGAATAATCTTAACATAATTGAGTTTTAAACAATAACAGGCAACATTTTATTAAACGATGAAATGACAGAAAAATGCTTTCTAAATAACATTTAATTTAGGATAAAAATAAAAGGATAGACTGAGGCTGCTTTATGATAAAAATATTCGTGGTAAGCAATCTCACTGAAAACTTGTAAACTATATCTATGTTAGGTTTTGGAAAATGCAAATGACCACATCATCTAATTAATGAGTGAAAATTATCATTGTGTATCTTGAGAATCAAGCTGTGACCTTTTACTGAAAGAAACATCATTTTATGGCCCATAAGACACATCTGTAAAGTTTATTACTTTAAAATGCTTTATGATGTAATGAGGTGAATAGAATAGTACCTAGCACAGGAGTTGGCAATCTTTTTTCTCGAAAGGGTCAGAGAGAATATATATATTTTAGGCTTTGTAGACCACACAGTCTCTGTTGTGAATGCAGTTCTGCTATTGTAGTGGGAAAACACCCATGTTCAATATGTAAATTAATAATCCTGGCTGTGTTCTAATGAAACAATGTTTACAGAAACAGGCAGCAGATGGATTTGCCTTGTGGGTCATCCATAGTTTGCTGACCTGACTTTAGCATGTACTGAGTCATGTGAGATGTTTTTATGGTTCTGATTTCAATATAATTTTTCCTGGTGTTTATGAAACACTAATCCTTTTAATCAAAGTGTTTTTTAAAATATAATATTGCCCCAGTCAGTAAAAAATCTTGACTAATTACTGTTTCTTAAACAAGATATTCCCATAGCAATCCAACTGCCAAAAGGACAATGCAACTGAAAATAAAATAAATATAGCTGTGGACATATCTTCCTTTATATTACTATACCAAAATATCATAATCAACCATAAGGAGAGTTTTTCCTAGACAGTAAAAGAAGAGAAAACTTTCATATCAAATTAAGATATATTTAATATGAGCACATTCATTTTAATTTACTCTGAAATCCTTATTCTTACCTTCTACAAGTTTCCCTGTCTGTTCTGCACTTCCCCCAGGAAGAATGTTGGCGATATAAGCTCCAATTTCTCCGCTATGTCCAGGGATTTCTTTACCACCCACAATTCTAATTCCTAATCCATTACCTGTATTGAAAAATTAGCAAATTATTAGCAATAAGTTAAGAAGGAATAACAGTTATCACAAGTTATAAGGTGCACAAAAAATGGGTTCTGGTATCTAGAAGTTAACTACAATATGAATATTGGAACTGGATACCAATATCAAAAGAACAATATTCTGATTTCAATAATAGTTGATAGGAAAGAGAACTTTCTGAGATCTTGGTAGGATCTATAATGATTAATCTGATATTAACAAATAATGTTTATTTTAGGCATATTCAGTAATATAATAAGGCTCTGTCTATTTTGATCAGATATTTTGTAAAAATTTTGTATGAGGATATTCCCAGTGTAAGAAATTCCACAGCATACAATTCATTTATGAAATCAAGGAGCATTTAACTTACAAAAAGATAGTAACGGCTATCATAAATTGAGAAGACACAATCTAAACATATATATGACTGCAATTGATAAAGTGAAAACACGATCATAACTTATGAATTATTATTCACATTTCAGCCTTAACTCATAAACTAATACTGTTTGTGCATTTATATGGCACTTAGTACAGGGACAATAAAAGCATTCTTGATTGATGAGCAACTGAGTAAACTGTTCCTTATTCCACAGAACAGATTTTTCTGTAATTAGCCACATGGAAGAAAGATGGAGAATGATTACTGTGAGAAATCTAATTGAGACAGAAATAAACTGTTGATATTTTATCTTTTTAAAAAAATAATCTAAAAATTAGCTAGTGTATACAGCACCAGATATATTTTTGTTACAAATGTCAAGATTTTAAAATGAAAGCACTAAAAGAAAGCAGAATTCTCCTTTACTGAAGACACAATTATCTCTTTAAAATAAACTTCATTCCATTCAGTGATTGAAGTACCACTTTCAACTCTTTCAAAATCTCCAAAATTAAAAGCCAGCTCTCTTCCAAATCCTGTTCCCTTCCTACTTAACTCTTCAAAAACCATCCCTGTAGTCAGCAACAACACAGTCCAAACATTCAACAAGTAGTAGCTGAATTATGGAACCCTTCTTCATTTATCTAGTAGGGATATATTTTGGTAGAATACTGTTTCTTATTTCTAGGTGATGTGATACTTCCAAATGAATTTCGTCTTTCCTTTTCTTCCTCCCCCCCTCCTTCCCTTCCATCTTTCCATCCTTGTTTTTCCCCTCTTTTCTCCCTCTCTTTCCCTAGTACCCCCACCCCCATCCTTACCCCCCAGACCTACTTTTACAACAGAGCAAGTGTTCTGAAAAATGATTTAGCCTCAAAACAAAAACAAAAACGAAACAAATTTACTGTGTTCTTCTACAAGCGGTTGTCAAGGGTCAGACTTAAGTAAGATACTAGCTCTCTCTGGCCCACCTGTGGAGCTTTTCGGTCACAAGTTTCTTGGTTCAGTGTTACTGTTCTTTGTAGAGATTAATTGATGATACAAGCTGAGCATAACTGGATGAATGAAGACTATCATCTACTATATGATTTTTAGTCTCAACTAAGCCTGGATAGAGACAGTTGATTTCTTACACATTAGCCTTTAAAGATTCACCAGGACTGATTCTACAGTAAGACATGAGATAGATACTAATAAAGGGTAGAAGATGAAGAAAAGTTATTAACCACTCTACATTCAAATAGGTTAGCCTATTTTTTTTTTTTAGTGTACTAAGACATTTTAGAAATTACAAAATGAGGACTCAAAAATAGCTGGTCATATTTAAAGGGTCATTCCATGGAATTTATCTGAAAAAATAAAACTAGATTCTTAATCTAAGGTTTGGTTTCACTTTCCATGGTTGAATCACTCAGAAGTTGTAGTTCATCACTTATTAAAGATTTCATAAAACCCACACAGATACTGAATTTCTAAGTAGTCAGTATAACTACATCAATTTTAAGACATGGTCAGTCTGAGATCCCAAAAAAAGATTCATGAGATCTCCTTAGTGTAAAGCCACAGTTTCAAGACCTTGCCTTATATCAAAATCTATCATAATTTAAGCTAGACTCTAGTGGGGTATATACAGTGCTTGTGGCATGGGTCCTACTTCTTTCTTTCTTTAATTTTTAAATTTTACTTATTTATTTGGTTTTGCCAGGTCTTAGTTGCAGCAGGCGGGCTTCTTAGTTGCGGCTCGCCAGCTCCTTAGTTGTGGCACGCGAACTCTTAGTTGCGGCATTCATGTGGGTGGGATCTAGTTCTCTGAGCAGGGCTCGAACCCTGGCCCCCTGCACTGGGAGTGTGGAGTCTTAACCACTGCGCCACCAGGGAAGTCCCACTTATTTCTTTTTAAGCTTAAAAATTAGAATATAAATGTAGCTCATAAAAATAATTTCAGCCCTATATAATGTATGGTGCAGCCATATGCTTAGAATCTACAAAGAGAATTGTTATACCTTGTAAAGGTATAGCTAAAAAGTAGAACTTCAAAATCTATTAACATGTGACTATTTTTAAAAATTTGATTATAGTTTCATTCTGTAGATGACATTGTCTTGAGGATTAAGTAGTTGGGTCCTTCGTGTCATTTGATTTTTAGTGACCAAGTACACTCTAAAACCCTGTAGTAAAGGATCTGTGATAGGAAATCACAATCATATCTATCTTAATAAAGTAGCATGACACAATAATTATTTAATTTTGTAAAATACAGTTTTATGCTAGTGAATTCAAAACTTTCTAAATATACTTGATAAGCTTCAGTGTCTTTGGTAAAATGGGAGTAATATATAGCCATGAAAACACTATGAGAAATGAGATTTGATATACAGTTGACCACTGAACAACATAGGGATTAGGGGTGCTGACCCTCTGTGCAGACGAAAATCCTCATAAAACTTATAGCAGCCTTCCATAGACAAGGTTCGTCTGTATACTCGGTTCCACATCCCTGGATTCAACCAACCATGGATTGGGTAGTACTCCAGTATTTACTATTGAAAAAATCTGCATATAAGTGGACCCATGCAGTTCAAACTCTTATTGTTCAAGGGTCAACTGTATATAGAAACTACCCAGGCATATAGTAAATTTTCAAAAATTACTTTTCCTCTTGTTGATGTTGCTATGGTGGCTCCCACTGTTTTTCACGTATACAATAAAGTAGCATAGAAATATTAAAAATCTGTGAAAGAAAAAGCAAGGTAGAAAATAACAACCCAGGAAAGATAACATTTTTTGTTTATTTTACAATAGTTACTTGTATCCTAATTTGGATGTCATAGTACAAATTTAATTTACACAATTTCTAAGAATTTAAATCTGGGCATTTTGATTTAACGTTTCTATAGTTGTGCTTTGATATTTTATGTATTGAATGCAGATAAAATGAACAAAGACACTTCTATAAAGATAAAACACCTCAGCTCAAATCTAAAAAGCAGAATGCCAATAAAAGAGTTGATAAACTCAAGAAGCAACGTTAATTTTTAACTGAAATGCTTAAATCTAAATGGTCCTTGATAACTGGTATTTATATTATCATTGTTTTCAACTTTTACAAATTTTTATCCACATAAACTTATTTTCTTCTCTGCTTCTATTCCATCTAGAAACATTGCTAAAATGCTTTCTCAGTTAGATGCCATGAAAATGCACTGGTCTTGCTCTTGAGTTCACAGTATGGTAGAGTAGAGAGGCCAACTGTTACTATAATGAACATAGGAGCTTTAGGAAAAGAGATCACAAAAAGTTAGAGTAATTTCACACCATATAAGCATAAATGTGGTTAAGGAAGTCTCATAGGGAAATCTGAATTTCTGAAACCCATTAAAATATATAGGAAATATTTATAGAAAAAGAGAAGTTCGATGATAAAAGTAACAAAATCACTAAGAAAAAGTATTACTGTATCTTGATAACCCTAGGATGAACCTTAGGATTTAAATGCATTGGTGTTTTCAAGTGTATGTATTTTATAATTATGGGATCAATATACTATTATGTAGTCACTTCTAAAGTTCTGATCCAAGATGGCAACATAGGAGGCTCCTGAACTCACCTTGTTTCATGGATACATTGAAATATACAGCTAGACTGAGCTCTGACCGCCACAGCAACAGTCAGCTCTACCCACCACCAGAGCCTCCCATCAAGCCTCTTAGATAGCCTCAACCACCAGAGGGCAGACAACAGAAGCAAGAAAAACTACAATCCTGCAGCCTGTGGACCAAAAACCACAGTTACAGAAAGACAGAGAAGATGAAAAGGCAGAGGGCTATGTACCAGATGAAGGAACAAGAAAAAACCCCAGAAAAACAACTAAATGAAGTGGAGATAGGCAACCTTCCAGAAAAAGAATTCAGAATAATGATAGTGAAGATGATCCAGGACCTCGGAATAAGAATGGAGGCAAAGATTGAGAAGATGCAAGAAATGATTAACAAAGACCTAGAAGAATTAAAGAACAAACAAACAGAGATGACCAATACAATAGCTGAAATGAAAACTACACTAGAAGGAATCAATAGCAGAATAACTGAGGCAGAAGAATGGGTAAGTGACCTGGAAGACAGAATGGTGGAATTCACTGCTGCGGAACAGACTAAAGAAAAAAGAATGAAAAGAAATGAAGACAGCCTAAGAGACCTCTGGGACAACATTAAACGCAACAACATTCGCATTATAGGGGTCCCAGAAGGAGAAGAGAGAGAGAAAGGACCAGAGAAAATATTTGAAGAGATTATAGTCGAAAACTTCCCTAACATGGGAAAGGAAATAGCCACCCAAGTCCAGGAAGCGCAGAGAGTCCCATACAGAATAAACCCAAGGAGAAACACGCCGAGACACATAGTAATCAAAGTGGCAAAAATTAAGGACAAAGAAAAATTACTGAAAGCAGCAAGGGAAAAACGACAAATAACATACAAGGGAACTCCCATAAGGTTAACAGCTGATTTCTCAGTAGAAACTTTGCAAGCCAGAAGGGAGTGGCATGATATACGTAAAGTGATGAAAGGGAAGAACCTACAACCAAGATTACTCTACCCAGCAAGGACCTCATTCAGATTTGATGGAGAAATCAGAAGCTTTACAGACAAGCAAAAGCTAAGAGAATTCAGCACCACCAAACCAGCTCTACAACAAATGCTAAAGGAACTTCTCTAAGTGGGAAACACAAGAGAAGAAAAGGACCTACAAAAACAAACCCAAAACAATTAAGAAAATGGTCATAGGAACATACATATCGATAATTACCTTAAACGTGAATGGATTAAATGCTCCAACCAAAAGACACAGGCTTGCTGAATGGATACAAAAACAAGACCCATATATATGCTGTCTACAAGAGACCCACTTCAGACCTAGGGACACATACAGACTGAAAGTGAGGGGATGGAAAAAGATATTCCATGCAAATGGAAATCAAAAGAAAGCTGGAGTAGCTATACTCATATCAGATAAAATAGACTTTAAAATAAAGAATGTTACAAGAGACAAGGAAGGACACTACATAATGATCCAGGGATCAATCCAAGAAGAAGATATAACAATTATAAATATATATGCACCCAACATAGGAGCACCTCAATACATAAGGCAACTGCTAACAGCTATAAAAGAGGAAATCGACAGTAACACAATAATAGTGGGGGACTTTAACACCTCACTTACACCAATGGACAGATCATCCAAAATGAAAATAAATAAGGAAACAGAAGCTTTAAATGACACAATAGACCGGATAGATTTAATTGATATATATAGGACATTCCATCCAAAAACGGCAGATTACACGTTCTTCTCAAGTGCGCACGGAACATTCTCCAGGATAGATCACATCTTGGGTCACAAATCAAGCCTCAGTAAATTTAAGAAAATTGAAATCATATCAAGCATCTTTTCTGACCACAACGCTATGAGATTAGAAATGAATTACAGGGAAAAAAACGTAAAAAAGACAACCACATGGAGGCTAAACAATACGTTACTAAATAACCAAGAGATCACTGAAGAAATCAAACAGGAAATAAAAAAATACCTAGAGACAAATGACAATGAAAACACGACGACCCAAAACCTATGGGATGCAGCAAAAGCGGTTCTAAGAGGGAAGTTTATAGCTATACAAGCCTACCTCAAGAAACAAGAAAAATCTCAAATAAACAATCTTACCTTACACCTAAAGAAACTAGAGAAAGAAGAACAAACAAAACCCAAAGTTAGCAGAAGGAAAGAAATCATAAAGATCAGAGCAGAAATAAATGAAACAGAAACAAAGAAAACAATAGCAAAGATCAATAAAACTAAAAGTTGGTTCTTTGAGAAGATAAACAAAATTGATAAGCCATTAGCCAGACTCATCAAGAAAAAGAGGGAGAGGACTCAAATCAATAAAATCAGAAATGAAAAAGGAGAAGTTACAACAGACACCCCAGAAATACAAAACATCCTAAGAGACTACTACAAGCAACTCTATGCCAATAAAATGGACAACCTGGAAGAAATGGACAAATTCTTAGAAAGGTATAACCTTCCAAGACTGAATCAGGAAGAAACAGAAAATATGAACAGACCAATCACAAGTAATGAAATTGAAACTGTGATTAAAAATCTTCCAACAAACAAAAGTCCAGGACCAGATGGCTTCACAGGTGAATTCTATCAAACATTTAGAGAAGAGCTAACACCCATCCTTCTCAAACTCTTCCAAAAAATTGCAGAGGAAGGAACACTCCCAAACTCATTCTATGAGGCCACCATCACCCTGATACCAAAACCAGACAAAGACACTACAAAAAAAGAAAATTACAGACCAATATCACTGATGAATATAGATGCAAAAATCCTCAACAAAATACTAGCAAACAGAATCCAACAACACATTAAAAGGATCATACACCACGATCAAGTGGGATTTATCCCAGGGATGCAAGGATTCTTCAATATACGCAAATCAATCAATGTGATACACCATATTAACAAATTGAAGAAGAAAAACCATATGATCATCTCAATAGATGCAGAAAAAGCTTTTGACAAAATTCAACACCCATTTATGATAAAAACTCTCCAGAAAGTGGGCATAGAGGGAACCTACCTCAACATAATAAAGGCCATATATGACAAACCCACAGCAAACATCATTCTCAATGGTGAAAAACTGAAAGCATTTCCTCTAAGATCAGGAACGAGACAAGGATGTCCACTCTCACCACTATTATTCAACATAGTTCTGGAAGTCCTAGCCACGGCAATCAGAGAAGAAAAAGAAATAAAAGGAATACAAATTGGAAAAGAAGAAGTAAAACTGTCACTGTTTGCGGATGACATGATACTATACATAGAGAATCCTAAAACTGCCACCAGAAAACTGCTAGAGCTAATTAATGAATATGGTAAAGTTGCAGGTTACAAAATTAATGCACAGAAATCTCTTGCATTCCTATACACTAATGATGAAAAATCTGAAAGAGAAATTATGGAAACACTCCCATTTACCATTGCAACAAAAAGAATAAAATACCTAGGAATAAACCTACCTAGGGAGACAAAAGACCTGTATGCAGAAAACTATAAGACACTGATGAAAGAAATTAAAGATGATACCAACAAATGGAGAGATATACCATGTTCTTGGATTGGAAGAATCAACATTGTGAAAATGAGTATACTACCCAAAGCAATCTACAGATTCAATGCAATCCCTATCAAATTACCAATGGCATTTTTTACGGAGCTAGAACAAATCATCTTAAAATTTGTATGGAGACACAAAACACCCCGAATAGCCAGAGCAGTCTTGAGGCAAAAAAATGGAGCTGGAGGAATCAGACTCCCTGACTTCAGACTATACTACAAAGCTACAGTAATCAAGACAATATGGTACTGGCACAAAAACAGAAACATAGATCAATGGAACAAGATAGAAAGCCCAGAGATTATCCCACACACCTATGGTCAACTAATCTATGACAAAGGAGGCAAAGATATACAATGGAGAAAAGACAGTCTCTTCAATAAGTGGTGCTGGGAAAACTGGACAGCTACATGTAAAAGAATGAAATTAGAATACTCCCTAACACCATACACAAAAATAAACTCAAAATGGATTAGAGACCTAAATATAAGACTGGACACTATAAAACTCTTAGAGGAAAACATAGGCAGAACACTCTATGACATAAATCACAGCAAGATCTTTTTTGATCCACCTCCTAGAGTAATGGAAATAAAAACAAAAATAAACAAGTGGGACCTAATGAAACTTCAAAGCTTTTGCACAGCAAAGGAAACCATAAACAAGACCAAAAGACAACCCTCAGAATGGGAGAAAATATTTGCAAATGAATCAACGGACAAAGGATTAATCTCCAAAATATATAAACAGCTCATTCAGCTCAATATCAAAGAAACAAACACCCCAATCCAAAAATGGGCAGAAGACCTAAATAG
This sequence comes from Balaenoptera acutorostrata, assembly GCF_949987535.1. Classification (NCBI taxonomy): domain Eukaryota; kingdom Metazoa; phylum Chordata; class Mammalia; order Artiodactyla; family Balaenopteridae; genus Balaenoptera; species Balaenoptera acutorostrata. The sequence goes on along the minus strand of NC_080070.1, from coordinate 82,458,263 downwards.
ACATTTCTCCAAAGAAGACATACAGACGGCCACGAAGCACATGAAAAGATGCTCAACATCACTAATTATTAGAGAAATGCAAATCAAAACTACAATGAGGTATCACCTCACTCCTGTTAGAATGGGCATCATCAGAAAATCTACAAACAACAAATGCTGGAGAGGGTGTGGAGAAAAGGGAACCCTCTTGCACTGTTGGTGGGAATGTAAATTGATACAGCCACTATGGAGAACAATATGGAGGTTCCTTAAAAAACTAAAAATAGAATTACCATATGACCCAGCAATCCCACTACTGGGCATATACCCAGAGAAAACTGTAATTCAAAAAGACGCATGCACCCGAATGTTCATTGCAGCACTATTTACAATAGCCAGGTCATGGAAGCAACCTAAATGCCCATCAACAGACGAATGGATAAAGAAGTTGTGGTACATATATACAATGGAATATTACTCAGCCATAAAAAGGAACGAAATTGAGTCATTTGTGGGGACGTGGATAGATCTAGAGACTGTCATACAGAGTGAAGTAAGTCAGAAAGAGAAAAACAAATATCGTATATTAATGCATGTATGTGGAACCTAGAAAAATGGTACAGATGAGCCAGTTTGCAGGGCAGAAGTTGAGACACAGATGTAGAGAATGGACATATGGACACCAAGGGGGGAAAACTGTGGTGAGGTGGGGATGGTGGTGTGCTGAATTGGGCGATTGGGATTGACATGTATACACTGATGTGTATAAAACTGATGCCTAATAAGAACCTGCAGTATAAAAAAACAAACAAAACAACTAATACTAAACTTTCATTGGGTTATTTGTATGGAAATATGTTAATATAAATGTTTCAGACATTACATGAAATTTCTAAAAATCTTATATTTGTATTTGTATGGAAATATGTATGGAAATATGTTAATATAAATGTTTCAGACATTACATGAAATTTCTAAAAATCTTATATTTGTATTTGTATGGAAATATGTATGGAAATATGTTAATATAAATGTTTCAGACATTACAGGAAACTTCTGAAAATCTTATATGTTCTGGTATAATGTTATAAGTAATAATCCTAGTTATTACTTTAAAATGTATATCTCATAAATAACTAATTTTCTTGTCAACTGCATTATTATGAACTTTCATCAACTCTTTAATCATGGTCATTTTTAAGTCTTTTGTCATTTACAGACAGTTCTGGGTGTACTCTGATGCTTTTGCAAATATGTTCCTATAAAAGGGTTTCATCTTCAAGAAATTCATGGAAAAGACTCTGACAAGTACAGGTTTCTGGTAACTGACTGTACTGCTGAACTGAATGAATAAGCATTTTCAGAACTCTAATGAAAAACTGATGAACTCATAAAAGTGCTAACAAAAGATCAAGATGAAAAAAAAATTAATTACATGGGACTGAGTGAACTGATGAGGATGAGTATAATTTTTGTGACTTTCTGTCTGAATTAAAAAAAAAAAAATCCCACAAGGACTCAAAAAAAAAAAAAAAAAGAAATATACAGCTATTCATGGAGCAATTCACACTGGAAAAAATCCAGAAACTAGCTGAGCAACTCCTACACGTGGGGTGAATGAGAAAATACCCACATCAAAATAGGTCCTGGCATACCCTCAACTACTGGGAGCTGTTAAGAACAAAGAAGGCAGCTTGTACAATCACAAAGGTTTGACAGACAATCAAGAGTTTGGGCTAGGCGGAATGATAATGTTTATCTCCTACACAAGACCACTGCATCAAGATTGGGAGAAATGGCTGTTTTATCCAATGCGCAGAAACCAACACAGAGAGTCAAGGAAAATGAAGAAACAGAGGAATACGTTCCAAATAAAAGAACAAGATAAAAGTCTGGAAACAGACCTTAATGAAATAGAGATAGGTTATTTACTTATAAAAAGTTTAAAATAATGGTCATAAAGATGCTCACCAAGGGAGGAGAACAGTGCAGGAACAAAGCGTAAAGTTCAACAAACAGAAAATATGAGGACATACCAAACAGACATTACAGAGCTGAAGAATACAGTAACTGAACTGCAAAATTCATAGGCCAGCTCAACAACAGACTAGAGAAGTGAAAGAAAGGATCAGTGAACTTGACAGGGCAGTGGAATCCATCCAAGTAGAGGAGTAAAAAGAAAAAAGCATGAAAAAGAATGAAGGTAGATTAAGGGACTTAAAGGATACCATCAAAATGAAAAGGCAACCTTCGGAATGGGAGAAAATATTTGCAAATATATTTCTGATAAGGTGTTGATACGAAAATATATATTAATAAATAGAGAATTCATACAACTCAATAACAACAAAAAAATAAACAATCTGATTGAAAAAATGGGCAGAGGAAATGTATAGACATTTTTCCAAAGAAGACATACAAATGGCCAACAGGTACATGAAAAAGTGTTTAAAATCACTAACTATCAGGGAAATACAAATCAAAACCAAAGTGAGATGTGACTACACACCTGTTAGAATGGCTTTTACCAAGAAAAAACAAGCATTGGCGCGGATGTGGAGAAAAGGGAACCCTTGTGCATTGTTAGTGGGAATGTAAATTGGTACAGCCACTACGAAAAACAGTAAGGTAGTTTCTCGAAAAATTTAAAAAAGAACTACCAAATGATCCATGTTTCCCACTTCAGGGTATATATCTGAAGGAAATGAAAACAGGATATTGAAGAGATATCTGTACTCCCATGTTCACTACAGCAATACTCACAGTAGCCAAGAAATGGAAACAATATAAGTATCCATTGATGTATGACTGGAAAAAGATGTGGTACATATATACAATAGAATACCGTTCAGCCATGCGAAAGAAGGAAATCTTGCCACTTGGGACAACATGCATGGACCTTGAGGGCATTATGCTCAGGGATATAAGCCAGACAGAGAAAGACAAATACTGCATGGTATCACTTATATGTGGGGGAAAAAAGTCAAACTCATAGAAAGAGAGTGGTTGCCAGAGGTTGGGGATGGGGGAAATAGGGAGAAATTGGTAAAAGGGTATAAAGTTTTAGCTGTAAGTTGGAAAAGGTCTGACTGGTGACTATAGTTGCTAACACTGTATTTTATTTATTTTTTAATTTTTATTTATTTATTTTTTGGCCACACCGCACAGCACGCGGGATCTTAGTTCCCTGACCAGCGATCGAACCCAAGCCCCCTGCAGTGAAAGCACGGAATCTTAAATCTGATAAGAAAGTAGAACTTAGTCTCATACACAATGTATTCATAAATCAAATCACCACAATGTACACTTTAAATATCTTATAATTTTATAAGTCCATTATACCTCGACAAAGCTGAAACAAAAAAATTTAAAAATAAGCTGTGCATAAAATAAACATGAGCATACTAAGGAAAAATCTTCACATTTGCATTTAGATTTGCAGTTTAAATCTACTTTAATTTTACATGTTTATTAACATGTTACATTAAAAGCTCTGATATTTTAAAGTCTTACAAAAATGTCATTTCTATTATTAAAATAACATGAAAATATTATGTTATAATTAGAGCATTAAGTGTGGACAAAACTAAAATACTTGTCTCATTTCAACACTATCATGTTCTACATCTAAGCATCAAGGAAAAGCAAAATTTTTATCAGTGAACATACTATCTTATGAATAGTAGTCTTTAAATCAGTAGAGTTTATTATTCATAATAAAATTATTACAGAAAGAAGATACACTGCATAGTTTAGTCATGTCATTAGTTGGGCTGAAGAAGAAGAAAGATTGTCTCTATACATATTAATGCTAATGAAGTACTAAGGATAATGAAAAAGTCTCCAAAGGATAGTTCAATTAAATCTATTTTTATATTCATGTTAATTATATTCCTGCATAAGGCTGTGAAAATTTATTTTTACACTCTTGCACCGACTAATGTTATCAATTATCCAAGTAAATATTTAGGAAAATAAACCAAATTATATTAAAAGTCCATAATCATTTCCTTTGTATGTCTTATCAAATGGTACATTAATTCATTAATACTTGAATATGAAGACCTAAAGAATATTTCACTATTTGTTTTTTAACTTTACTTTCACTCATTATAAGAAAAACATTTCTACAAATACAACAAAGTATATCAATTGCCTTATTAGCAATCCATACTTGACTGTTTCCAGAAGCATCAAAATGGCAACACCACATTCATGCCAAATACAATCCAACTCTAAGTCTGGGCATGCAAATTACAAACTCAGCTATTCCCATTAGCTTTTTCTAATCCAGCCAACTGCTGTATAACATCCTTTTTCCTAGTCTTAAATATGTAAACATACATGAAGAATTTGAAGTGAACATCTTATTTCACATTTCCACGAACAAAAGTTCACCACTTGTCTTTTCTATTGTAGTTTGAATAACATTAAGGTAAAAATGTTGCATGGGATTCAAAGCATGTATAAAATGCTATTCACACTTACATCATACTGGATGAGATGGGTCCAAATTGGCCTGCCATAAGACTGAAATAGCCATTGGCATGGGAAATAAGGAAGATAAGTCATGGCTATACATCAAAAGACACTGGTATTTTGGATTTGTTGAGCAACACCTTTCAAATGGCAGATGATGTATGCACTGATAAAGTATTTTTACTAAAAGGGCATAGGATTTCCTCTTCCTGAAATGCTTCAGAAATAATTCTCATGAAGAGTAGTTCTCAGGAGTTCTACATCATACATGCACATTTCATTCACACAGTAAGATAAGGATTTTTCCTTTATTTTAGCTTATATAAGTCAATTGCAAAGTTACAAGCATAAAGACAAAATCTGAGGGGTTTGCACAATACTCCTATAAAAGGTAATTAAAATAAATTTATTCCCTGGAAGCATCATGCTAATTTTCAAACAATATTACAAAGCTATAGTAATTGAAACAGTATGGCACTGGCATAAGAACAGACATAATGGAACTAATGGAACAGACATAATGGACTAACGGAACAGAAGAGAGAGCCCAGAAATAAACCCACACAAACATGGTGAATTACAACAAAGGAGCCAAGAATACACAACGGGGAAAGGACAGGCTCTTCAGTGAATGGTGTTGGGGAAGCTGGACAGTTACACACAGAAGAATGAAACTGGACCACTGTCTTACACCATACATAAAAATTAACTCAAAATGGATCAGAGAGTTGAATGAAACCATAAAATTCTTGGAAGAAAACACGTGGTAAGCTTCTTGATACTGACCTTGGCGATGATTTTTTGGATTGACACCAAAAGCAAAAGGCAACCAAAAGCAAAAATAAATAAGTGGGACTACATCAGACTAAAAGGCGTCTGTACAGCAAAGGAAACCATCAATGAAATGAAAAAGCAACCTACTGAATGGGAGAAAATATTTGCAAATCATATAGTTGATAAGGGGTTAATATCCAAAATATATAAAGAATGTATATAACTCAATAACAAAAATAAAAACAATCCGATAGAAAAACGGGCAGAAGATCTGAATAGATATTTTTCCAAAGAGGACATACATATGGCCAACAGGTACATGAAAAGTGCTCAAAATCACTAACCATAAGGGAAATGTAAATCACAATGAGATTTCACCTCACACCTGTTACACTGGCTATCATCAAAAAGACAAGAAATAACAAGTGCTGGTGAGGGCGTGGAGAAAAGGGAACCCTTGTGCACTGTTGGTGGAAATGTAAATTGGTGCAGCCATCATGGAAAACAGTATTGAGGTTCCTCATAAAATTAAAAATTAATAAATTAAATATGATACAGCAATTCCATTTCTGGGTATTTATCTGAAGAAAATGAAAACACTAACTTGAATAGATACTTGCACCCCCGTGTTCACTTCAGCATTATTTACAACAGCCAAGATATGGAAGCAAACTGTATCTTGTCTATTTATAGATGAATGGATAAAGAATATGTGGTATATACACACAATGGAATATTATTCAGCCATAACAAAGAAGGAAATCTTGCCATTTGCGACAACATGGATGGACCTAGAGGGCACTGTACTAAGTGAAATTAGTCGGACAGAGAAAGACAAATACTACATGGCATTACTTATATGTGGAATCTTAAAAGAAAACAAACAATCCAAAACAACAAACCAAAACAACAAAACAATCAAACTCAGGGATACAGAGAACAGATGGCAGTTGCCAGAGGCAGGGGGTGGGAGGGCATGCAAAATGAGTGAAGGGGGTTAAAAGTACAAATATCCAGTTATAAAATAAGTTAAGTCATGGGGATGTAACGTACAGCATGGTGACTATATTAATAACACAATATTACATGTTTGAAAGTTGCTGAGAGAGTAGATCTTAAAAGTTTTTACCACAAGAAAAAAAAATTTGTAACTGCGTTTGGTGATGGATGTTAAATAGAATTATCATGATGATTATCTCCCAATATATACAAATACTGAATCATTATGAGGTATACCTGAAAGTAATATAATATTATATGTCAACTATATCTAAATAAAAAAATATTCCATTTAGCAGTACTTAGGGTCCAAAATGAACTGATTCTTTGATATGAAAGTGGATGCTATGAAGTGAGAAAATAGGGTCAATTTATAGATATGGCTTTGATACTGACTTGTTTAGATACTGATCTCACTGATGGCAGACCAGGACTTGGGGTAGGGTCATCTACTACATGTGTTAAAGAAAAACGTTGTACTGGGAGATGCTTATGTAACCCTATGATGTCACTGGAAAGAAAATAGTTTACACTTATTTTAGGGTAAAGCTAGGATGTGGTTTCCCAAATGATAGTTTTACTTAAACAAAAGATAGTAGGAAGAAAAATAATATCCTAATTCAAAACAGAGTATTAAGTGTTCCTTTTGTACTTCTGAACATAATAGAGATTGTGCAGACATACACTATTGACTCGCAGTGAATTATTTCTGTATAAACCACACCCTTTGAGTCCATGTACCTGTGACTTGTTTCTAACCAATAGGATCTGACAAAGGTGATGTGATAGTCACCACCATGATTATATTATGTAAGACTCCATCTCAGCAGACTAGAATGAATCTTCTGCTGGTCTTGAAAAAAGTAAACTGGGATGTGTGAGGGGGACTGAGTGGGCCCTGCAGATGCTGAGAGTGGTCCCCAGCTGACAGCCTGCCAGAAAATGGGGAATTTAGTGCCACAACTTGGAGGAACTGAATTCTGCCAATAACCTCGTGACCCTGGAAGAAGATTCCCAAGCTCTAGAACAAAACACAGCCTGGGCAACACATAGATTGCAGCTTTGTGAGATCCTTACCAGGGCACCCAGTCCATGCTTAATTTCTTAAACCATGAAAACTGTAAGATACTAAATGTGTGTTGTTTTAAGCCATTAAATTTGTGGTAACTTGTTATGCATCAATAGAAAATTAATACAAAGATGAAAGTTGTATTCTGAGTCTTCTCTGCACAAAATATATCGCGACCTTATCTTGGTAGCAAAACTTGTGGAACATTTTATGTTTATAGTAGCTACCACAGTGATTGAGCAGCTATAGAGGGTAGGAGATAAAGGGAAAATAGGCCATGAATAGATAACGTTTTGCCCTTCATAAATGAAGAGGAAGAGATTTGTGTATCAGTTCTACAATGCTGGGGTTATGGTATAATATATGTAGCAAGTACATGGCATCTAGGCTGCACTAAATATATAACTGAATGAATAATGAATGGATGAAAATTGAAATGCCTAATTTTCCCCAAGCGGGGCTGATGCATCAGTGACAGTGATGTTAAAAATAATAGATTCGTATTGTATTCTGTTCTTAGAAAATGTCTGTAAAAGTATATTAACTCAATGAATCTTAAAAGTAAAAGAACAAACAAGAAACCCTCTATTTTCCACAAATAAGATAAAGTTTTGTGAGGTTTAGTGCTCAAGACAACACCTAATACATGGCAATGCTAAAGCGGAGCCCAAACTCTTAGTCCAAATAAATAAGTGGCTTAGTGATGAGTCTCCTGCTGGGTTAGGGCCAGGGAACCTGGTTTGGAATCAGAAAGGGTGGGTTTGGGAGCAGCATATCATTCAGTTGCAGAGGGGAGAGTGATGAGAGACATCACAATCAGGCCATTAAAAGGAGAAACTACCAAGATATAAAAAATGTTGGGGAGTCCGTATCTCTCAGTCAGTAATGAGGAGAGGCAACATTTCTGGCTTAGGCAGTTTGCAGATTATACTGTACCATTTAATCTGAAGCTGTAACTGATTAGTTGGGACAGACTGTGCTCATTTTATCAATATAATTTCCATTTTTCCATTGATGCATAAATGTCTGTGACTTGTTTATATCTTTATCAGACATCACAAAGATGAAAGTGTTACTTTTTAAGTATTACAGATTTTATCATTTTTGTATTTTACCATTTGTGTTAAAAAGATGAATGGCATATACATATCTGTTAAATGAATAAGTAGTTAATACTTACATATCTTAGTATACAAATCTATATAGAAGAAAGTATATACAGGCCTGGTAACGTAATAATATTATAATTACCACTATTTGGGGGAGTAGTTGAGAAACTGATTTGGAGAGCAAAGTTCTGAATTTGCTGAGTCACTTTAGGGATACTATAAATAAAATCCAGGTGTCCGTATTATTTTTGTGCTACAGGCTAAACCTGTTCTCATCGAAATCAATTTGCTTTTGGTGAAGGAGGTATTCAATGAAGTTCAACAGCTTCTACTGTCCAGCATATATCAGGGAGTATTTTTCACTAAAGAGTTATTTAATATAATCATTTTGGTTATATTCGTTACTCTATTTAAAAAACTGTTACTACTATCTGTAATAGAGAAGAAACATTATATGTTGTTAGGTGACCAGGCTAAGAATAAACATTCCACTGAAATTGTGCTTTAAACAAAAAGTGAGCTGCTTTTATTTATTTTCATCTAGCTTTCTACTACATCAGATTTATTGAACTTTTAGTTGTCAGATGTCTCAAAATATATGACTTTGAACCAATGAATTCTATTTGGTGTCTCTACCTTGTGACAATATTATTTTATATTTAATATATTATTTGTTCCTAATCTCTTTGGTATCATCTTCAGGGATAGAAGGAAAAAAGAAAGTAACTAACATTTCTAGAGTTTCTCCTATTTGTCTTATACTATTTTTTGTGTTTTTTAATCATCTCTATAACTTTTCATGTTAGGTACTATCCATACCATTTCAGGACAAAGCAGCTGAGACTAAGGAAGGTTAGAAACTTGCCTAGGTTGACTAGCAAGTAAAAAAGTTAATATTAGAGCCCATTTTCTTCTTGAGTCCCACGTCCTTGTTCTTTCTATATACCTTTGCTCATCACTCTAATTGTCAAGAAAATATTCTGGAAGATCAGTATAAATCCTTTCTCCTTTAACTGAATCTCATTTCTTATTACCTACTTTCCATGGCCCATTCATATACATTTTACATTTATACCCTTATATTTAACATTAGCATCACCAATTTATCTTCCTTAACCTGTAGGTTAGACATCTTGAATGTCTTCACCGTCTCCTCACAGAATCAATGATTAATTCCTTTAATTTTGCTTTATTAAGAAAAACAGAAAAATATGTCCAGTTAGAAGCATAGCCTATAATGTCACTTCCTTAGCAGGAACACACTTCTACAAGCAATATTTATCTTGACAGATGTCAGGAGAAGTGATGATGTGAATGAGGAACTAGTCCTGACAGTAGATACTTCCTTTGTCACTGAGGAAATGCACACAAGCTTTCACTAAAATGTACCAGGAAGAAACTGTAATTTTAGAAGAGATTCAGTCCAAATAGTATTTTATTTCTATAGTTGTATACTTTGTTTATTCCTAAAAATAATTTGAGAGGCTTGCAAGAAATTATGTCATACATAATTTGGACTCTTGCTAAGAATGAAAGAGAAAAAGCCATCCTGAATGGGGAGGGAGAAATCTGGGGGTCAAGGCACCTTCCCAGAATCTGCTCAGTTTCCCAGAACTTGCAGCAGTTACGATGGAACACACATGTTCCCAAATGGACAGTGACACTTTTTCTCCGTGTTCCACAAGAAACAGAAGATATGACAAAATTGTTTTAACTTTCTAAGACTTGGCCTTAAAAAAAAAGTTTTCTTATGAAGTGTTCATGTAAATAACATTGGAGGCATGTTAAGTGCATGTCAGCTAAAATTTATCTCAACTGCATGAAGCAGAGTTCACCACATTTTTGCCTCAGTTCCCCTTTATTTTATATACCACATGTGAGGACAGCAGTGCAGTGCAGTCTCAAATAAAAGTGATCAAACATCTTTATTTGATCACCTGGTGCACCTTATTTCATTATGGTTAAGCTTCTTTCAGAATTCAGCTTTGAAGCAAACAAGACAAAACCATGCTTCAATGATTTCAATGATACCCATACCACCTATCAAATTAAATTCAGATTCTTTACTTGTCTGGTCCACCATGATCTGGCCCTAACTTTGGTACCTTTTATGTACTCTGTGTTCTATCAAAACAAAATGGAAAAAAAAAACAAACAAACAAAAATAATCTGTCTTCCTGCAATGATAAAGTCATTGAAAAGAAAAAAAACAGCACTAATTATGGTCTAAGGCCTAAAATTAAGACTCAGTATTATGTGCTGCCTCATGAACTGGTCAAATGAGCAGGGTCTTAAATGGTCTAACCATAAGATCCCCTCCCTACTCTGGTGGATATAAGGACCCCTAGCCAAACAGCCCTCCTTATCAAGGGGATCAAGTACAATTTCTGCTTATCCCGAGCAGCTGGATTTCAGTTTCCTCCAAGTCTAGGAAATTATTCAACCAAGTCAATCATATCTTCCTTCAAGAACCAGGGGCAGTCCAACCTTCTGATACTAAAATGTTGGCCTTCCACAGCTGGTTGTTTACTCTTTTCCTAAGTACAACCCCCATGTGGCCTATATATTTTAAGGAAATAATGAATATCATGGCAGCATTTTTTCACTGTAGTATTGTGGTATTGTTTATAATACTGAAAAGGGGAAGACAGCACAAATGTCCAACAATTGAGGAATGGTTGATGTAGATGATTAAATATCTACAAACATGATAAAAACAAGTAATTAAATTTATGTTTATGAAGAACTATTGATGTAAGAGGAAAATGTCTTTGTTAGGCAATTTACACTATATTAAAAATATGTATGTAAACTACTTTACAATATACTCCTAACTTTTACTGTGTGTGTACATGGGTATAAACAAGATAAAAAGGAAAGAGAATATAAATTGTCAAATTACGATGGCTTTTATTTTCATCTTTATATTTTTCACTACTACCATAATTTACTGAGGATCGATCGCTCTATCTATCTGTCTATCCATCCATCCGTCCATCCAGCTATCTACACATACACAACACACATACGCACACACCCCCCCCACACACACACTCATTTTACGTATACATACACAGAAGAGAGCTGAAAATGATACATGCATTTAGCCATTTAGCTACTGGTAGCTGAAAGCCAGATGGGAGGTTTGCCTTTTAGATCTCTAAAAGAGGAAAAAGAAATGAAAATCTTCAGGAGAAAATGGGGAAAGATGTGTTCTCTATATCCTATTGATAAAATTCTTTGAGCAAATGAAGATATGCAGTACAAAAATTGTACATGTACAAACATGTACCCGTGGTTTGTGTCATATTTTAATTTTCATTAGACAGTCTCATGTATTCATTGTTTCCTATGTATTAGCTCCACTTCTTCAAGTGTCTTGCAAATTCTTGGAAGCAGAGTGGTCACCACAGACTTTTCCCGTATCTGACTCATAGCTAGGTTAAGGTTGAATCTATATTCAATATGAACTATTTATTTGTTTACAGTGGGCAAGTGAAAGATAGGCCTTTGTTTATCATAACTCTACTTTCTGTAATCCTATACTATTTGAAAAATTTTCAAGTAAATTTAACAGTTAAAAAAGGTAGCTAAATTTTTGTTTCAGTACTTTTATTGACTATGGAACATATTCTATGGAACATGGGGGTATTTTTTTAAACTAATTTGCTGATCATATCTTTGAGAAATACTGGGTAAGATATATAGAACTATTCTTACCATCTAGAAGGTTCCATCTAAAGTCTGAATACACATATCTATCTAAATCACCTCTACTTTAAGTTTGTGGATTTTCTCTGTAAACACTCATAAGTAAGAAAAAAAGGAGGAGAATGATATCAGTATTTGGTGGAAATGGTTATACTTTGAAATTATTTCAGAAGCGAATAGAAAATATGCAAGTGCCAAGTAAATAATATAATTATTTTCGTATCTTTTTAACATATTTAAGGTTTTCATTTGCTTTCTTAGGATTTTGCATACATAATTTCTTTGGTTGCATACTGGGACAATGTAATGACTGACCAAACTATGTAAATAAGGCTATTATCACAAACGTAATCATTTCCATTAAAAAAATTATTGAAATATAAACCATAGTGAGTATGAGGGCTTATTTGCTGTGTATATATGTATGTATGCATGTATGTAAACTCCCTATCCTCTTCCAAATATGAAAACATAATTCACTCAATGCCTATTCATATTGCCAGTGTTTGAGATCTCCATTGATTAATAGAAGGAAGTGGAAAGTCTGACTAGTTATTGTTTGCTTTTAAAGCTGTTCTTAAATACTTCTGCTCAGATTTTTAAAATTTTAGGCCAATAAAACTCCTTCCAGTGAGTATTAACTGGGAAGAGAGGAAGAAATTCTACAGCAGGTGGTACAGTTCCTGCATTGTTCTCACAACTAGTCACTAATGTTCTTTAGGAACAAAGCAGGGATGTCTGCTCTCACTCCTCTGTTCAGTACTGTATCACACTTTTAGCAATTGCAATAAGGACAAAAATGAAATTTATCCCCATTGGAATGGAACAAGTAAAACTGTCTTTACTTGCAGATAACATAATCTTGCATGTAGAAAATCCTAAGAACTCCACAAAAAACTATTAGAACTAAAAACACTAGCAAGATTATAAGCCAAAAGGTCAATATACAAAAATCAAATGTATTTCTATAAAATGGCAATGAATAGTCCAAAACTGAAATTAAGAAAACAACTCCATTCTCCATAGCATCAAGAAGAATAAAATAATTTGGGAGACATTTAGCAAATGAAATGCTAGTTTTGTACACTGAAAACTATAAAACTTTACTGAAAAAAATGAAAGGATATCTCAGTAAATGAAGAGGTATTACATGTTCATGAATTAGAAGATTCAATGTTGGTAAGAGAGCAATTCTCTCCAAATTGATCTATAATTTCAATGCAACCTCTATCATAATCCCAGTAAGTTGATACTAAAAAAATATGGAAGTTAAAAGGATCAAGAATAGCCAAAACAATTTTGAAAATAAAAAGTTGGACGACTTCCACTACCAGATTTCAAAATGTAATATAAAGCTATATAGTAAGCAAAAGAGTGTAACAGTTAGGCGTATAGTCAAACAGTACAGAATTGAGAATCTAGAAATAAATTCTTGTATTAATGGTAGATTGACTTTTGACAAAGATACCAAGGCAATTCAATGGGGGACATATTTGTTTAACAAAAGGTGCTTATACAATTAGATATCCATTAGTGCTTCAAAAAAATGAACGTGCATCTCAGCCTCAAACCATATACAAAAACCAGCACAAAATAGGTCATTGACCCGAATGTTTAAAGCTTCTGGTATAAAACACAAGAGAAAATCTTTTTGACCTTGGGATAGTTCTTAATACACTATCAAGAGCAGCATGGTTCACACACACACAAAAAAATATCAAAAACATTGAATTCCATTAAAATGTTAAAAATTTTCTTTAAAATACACCTTTAAGAAAATAAAAAGACAACACAGAGATTAGAAGGAAATATATGCATGCCATGTATCTTATAAAAGACACATCCAAATATATAAAGAACTCTTACAACTCAGTATGAAGACAAACAACGTAAATAAATATGGGCAAAATTTCTTAATAAATATTTCACCAAAGAACACGTATGCTTTGCTTATTACCCCCTGAAAATATGCTCATTATCATAGGTCATGAGGAAAATGCAAGCTAAAAATAACAATGAGATATCATCCACACTCACCCCAAAAGACAGACGTTACCAAGTGTTGGCAATGACATGGTGAAAGTGGAATCCTTACACACTGCTGGCAAGAATACAATATGGTACCTTCACCTTGGAAAACTATTTGGCAGTTTCTTAAATAGTTAAGAAACTTACCATGTAACTCAGCAGTTCTACTTCTAGGATGCCATACAAAAATATCATATGTCCAAACTAAAATGTGTATGTAAATATTAAGAAAAACCAGGCAAATCCAATGGATAAACAAATATACACAATCTAAACAATGGAATACTTCTTAACAATAAAAATAGCAAACTTTTGATACATGTTACAAAATGGATAAACCTAAAAAATACTGGTTAAGGGAAAGGAGCCAGACACCAAAACTGTAAACTGTGTGATTTAACGTATGTGAAGTGCCCAGAAAGGGTAAACTCAGAGACATAAAGTAAATTTCCTGCCTGTGGCTGGGAGAGGAGTATTGGAAGTGGCTATTGCTATCAGACTCAAGGGAACTTTTTGCAATGATCGAAATGTTCTAAAACAAAATTGTGGTGATGGTCATACAACTCCATAAATTTACAAAAGTCATTGATTTGTACACACACAACGTGCATATTTATGATATGTAAAGTTGTTGAAATAATAATTTAAAAAGGGCTATCCACATTTGGTATTCCTACCAACTGATATCCAATGAGATCTGTTATATTTATCTCCTGTTTCTAAAAGCTCATGAAGACGGTGGACTAAAGAGGAATAGAAAATGAGCCGCTATTTCCATAGAAGACACTGCTGTCTTTTGAACCTAAACATTTTTAATGTTCTTCACTACTGCACTTCCTAATTAGTCTTTCTAGCCTTGCAGATGGAGCCAGTCTACTGCAGAACTATACATAAGCAAATATCTTTTTTAAAATCAGAAGAATTTCTTTGACTTGTTTCAAACAGCTGTGTTTCTGGAGCCATAAGATGAGTTCTAAATAAAAAAGAGACTCATTTCTTGAGCATTACATTTTATCTTTTTTTTCTGATAACTTCTAAGAGAAGGGGAAATAACATTTGTTGAGTGTATAGTAAGTATAACATTTTGGGCTAGGTGCACTTGCAATTATGTGAGATAGAGAGAGCTGGTCTTATTTTATGGTTGAGCAAACTTATTCTCAAAATTTAAATAAGTGATAGAGCTGGACTCCAACTCAGGTCTTTCTAATTCTAAAACTCATGACCTGTTTTCTCCATTTTGCTGCCTTCTACTTGTTTGAATAAAGATTTTCAAAACCACTGTATAGTTGTTGATCAACACCTATAAGAGTATTTTGAAGTTTAAGGTAAAAAGTTAAAGTATCTATTTCCTTAAAATTATGGGTCGCTTAATAGAAGATTGTATGCATGTATTTTCCTCTGCATACATCATAAAAATACTATAAAGAATGGTACATATGTATATGTGTGTACACACTTATACATATATAAATACGTCTATGAAAAATAAAGTTTTATAAATTCCCTGGCTTTGTCTCAGTTGTTCCTAAAATTTTACTATAATAATTACTCACATTTCAGATTCTCCTACTAAAGTATGAGTAATTTGTAGATCAAGGTCTTTGTTGGATTCATTCTAGTAATACAGCAACCAACACAATGTAAATTACACCATGGGTGTGCTCTCAATAACTATTAATGAATAAAAATTTTTAAATGAATTCAACATAAGTTTAAAGCAGTTATAAAACATACTTTATTTGTGTAAGTTTTTTATAGGAAGAAATAAAAACTTATTTAGAATTTTTTAAACTTTCTCTATAAAGATCCTTAGAGAAGTATTTCTCAAACATTTTGGTTCCAAGGAGCCATTTATATTTTTTAATATTATTAGGGACCTCAAAGAGCTTTTGTTTATATGGGTTATAATTACGTATATTTTCTGTATTACAAACTAAAACTGAGAATTTAAAGTATTTATTAATGAATTTAAAGTATTAATAAACTCCTATGTTAAATCATTTTAATAAAAAATGTATTTTAAAAACAAAACATTTATGAGAAAGGTGGCATTGTTTTATATTATTGCAAATCTCCTTGATATTAAGTTAAATAGAAGACAGCTGAATTCTCTTATCTGTTATATACAGTCTGTTGTGATGTCACACATCAATTAATCTCTGAGAAACTCTATTGTATATTCACAGGAAAATAAGAGTGCAAAAGGCAAATGCTACCTTAGCATTACTATGAAAATAATTTTGACCTTGAAAACCCCCTGAAAGAATCTTGGGTACCATGAGGTTCCCAGCTCATACTCTGACAACCACATAGTAGAAAGAATTAAGAAAAAACAACAACAAACTTTCTATTCCTGTCTGCTATTTTGAAATTACTTTTGCTTCCAATAAATAGAAATATATTTTTTCCTTTTCTGTGAGGTATGCTGGTTTCATATAATTCTTATAAAATATTTTAATGCTAGACCCATTTAGAATGGTCTATTAAAATACTAAAAAAGATATATTTTATTTCTACTTTCCATGGGTTTATATAACCAAAATGAAAATTTACTAACGACAATTTCCCCCTCTGTTTAGGAGAGCAGAAATACTACATTTTATTCTTCTCTCCTTCCTTGATTATATCCTTATCTTTTTTACAAAGGCAGTTAAATTATTAGCTTAGATAGCTTTTTCACTATTGATGAAGCTATTGGACACTGCTGTTTTTCTCCAAATGTGAGAGACAAACAGGAATTTAATTATTTTTTATTATGAAAAATTTCATACATATAAAAAAGTAGTGACAAGACTATAATAAAACCCAGTGTGGTTGATCTTCCAGCTCCAACAATTAATCAAATCATGGTCAGTTTTGTCCCATCTATTTCTTTACCACTCTCTACACAGCTAATTGTGAAGCAAATTCCACACAAGACATTGTTTCATATGTAAATATTTTAGTGTGCATCTCTAAAAGATATATTCCATTTTTAATTAAAACATTAACATAAAAATGACACTGATAGCTATGAATAACTTTAGTGTCACCAAACATTTAGTCACTCAAACTAAGTTTTTGGTAGACCAGCAAATAACAGAGATTAGCCAGGAGTGTAAACGTTCTATGCCAGGGTTTGCCTACTAACCTCAAATTTCTGGAGGCTGTTTGCTAAAAATTGCCATTTCTGGTTCTAGTCTTGCATATACATGCATTTAAATCCCTTTCAGGTACTTAAGACTTATCTGAAGACAATACAAATTGCTTCAAAACGTTTACTTTAGAATGAGATCGTGCTATCACAGGACACATGGCAAATCTATTCAGTAGTAACGCAGGGTAAATACAACAAGGAAAATATTTTTATTATTATTTTAGGCAAATATCAAAATAAAAAGGAGCATGCAGAGAGATAATATAATACACTAGTAAATTTACCATTCAAAACTATAGTCCTCTTTTCTCATTTTGCAAAATCTATATACAGAGGAAACTGAATTTAGTTTTCAGACTAGAATATTTATAAAAAGAAATCAATAGCTCTTATTTATGTTACTCTTATATTTTAAAATAAGAATTATTATTTTTTCTTAATTGTAGTAAAAGAAAACAAATTAAAAAATTTTTCCTAATTGTAGTAAAAGAAAAATTAAAATAAGCTGCAAAAGAAAAATGATAAGGTTGAGGGGATAATTACTTTGACATAGTATATTAATAGTAATACAACTAGAAAACAGACACATTGATATAGAGTCCTGATGATTTAGTAAAAATGTTTTGAAGATTTTTTTTGTACTCCCTGAAAAAAATAATTTTGGTATTGCTAGAAAGTATTATGTTGTTTTGCTTTATGAGCTGGAGGGAACTGAAATAGTTTGTAGCAGGTAGTTATTTCTACAAAAAGAGTGCCTGGATTTTAAGGCTCACCCCTGGAACGTTCATTAGTACTTAAAATACAGTCTGCATGCAATAAAATCTTGAAAGGTTGAATTATCTATCTCTGGCAGAAGAAAAATTACCCAATCTTACAAGAAAAACAACAGTATTAGGCTGTAAATCGATTCATTCTCTATGAAAATAAAGAGAGGACAATTGCTCAAAGCAAAACCTGTTCCACATCTACATTCTCTAGGGTCTAAAATCTGCAAGGAACAACAGGAAGAACACTGAAGAAATATCTATTTTTTATTCTCTATCAGTCCTTAAAAAAAAAAACCCTCCAACACATAGGCCATGTTAGATATACCACCTATACATATATCCATATATATTCATGAATATTTTCTGTTGATGTACGGTGTCTATGAAACAAAGAGTGAGAATATAGGGAAATACTTGAGTGAGAATATAGGTAATTTTCATATTTTAAAAATTTATTAACTTTGACAAAATTTATACTTCCATCTCACAGATAGAGAACTTTTTATTTGTAAACTAAATGCAACTTGAGATCTGGATTAGATTCTGCACCAGAAAAAAAAAAATTAGTGGGGAAACTCAAAATTTGGATAAGACTTGTAGATATTTCAGTACTATCATATTAATGTTGATTTCTTGTTTTGATCATTTTTTGTGGTTAGACAGATGTTAACATTAGTGAAACTGGGTAAAGGGTGGGCAAAAGAACTGACTGTGCTATTTTCTGGGAGTCCAAAGTATTTCAAAATAACAAGTTTAAAATTTCTGTCATAAGTTTGGTTTACAGAAAAACACAAATAAATAAAAATCAGCAAAATTGATAATCTTCAAATTGGTAAGGTATAGGGGAATCTATTCTTTAGAAAAATTCAAGTTAGCTTTCTACTTTCTGTGTAAGAATGTTTTATGCTCCTATGACCATATTACTCAACAGTGCAATAATTATGGAGCATTGTAATGTCATGCACATTTTTAAAATGAAGATAATAGAATGATCTAAATATATATGCCATTTAGTAATGTATCATACTAATGATTATGCCATTATTGTCTTTTATATTCAAATGCACAGCCTGCTTATTTTTTGAAATTTTCCAATACGCAAGTTTTGACATAAAAAGTGGTGTTTTCTAAAATTTAATGAGTCATCTAAACTGAAATTCAAATACATATCTCAGTGCGACTTTAAAGTGAAAAGAACTAGATTATTTGATTTCCTTTACCTGAAACTGTGTGATCCTTGGAGTCTCTTGTTATTTTTATCCTTGCATGAGGAAAGATGTACTGCACAGTTTTCCCGTTCATCTGTATAATCTAAGACGTACATGTGATAAGGTGAAAAAGCAATGTTAAAGAGACTTAAAAGGCAATTTACAGAATTCACTTTTTTTTTTCAAAGCACATTGATTCAATCAATGAAAATATATTAGAAGACTCTCAAATGATGACAATTTTAAGCATTTAATACTACACAATGACGTCATTGGTTTCTGAGTTCATTATAGTCTTTATGTTTACAACCAGTTTCTCTTGCAAACTGATTTGTTGTGTTTGGAAAATCAACGAGCACATGTAACACCTAAAGGATGTCTGTTACTATGGTAGTGCATAGTAGTGATGACAGTGGATAGAGGAAGTATATGGAAAATTGATATCTGCTGATTTTGTTTTGGACAGCCTAGAAATAGGCATTGTCAATTTTCAGCAATCAAGTGATTCTAAGGGAGAAAAGCTGGAGAAGATCCTCATACTCTGCATCTCTATCACTCTACTAGGAATGCATATTTATGTTATTTTGATTTCAATGTGGAATTTTGCTTCTCCTGAGCACATCTACCAGCAGTTTCAATGTATACCTGATGCTGAGACTAACTCTGTATAAATAAATCAAATCTTTGCTCATTCTAGTATTTTCTGAAGCCTTCTTTGTATGCAAAGGTGTTACTTCTCATTTACTTCTGATGTTCCTTCGGGTAGAAGAAACAACACTCAAAGTTCCTGTTACAAGTCTGTGACTTCAATTCTCATTACTGAGACTTGAACATGAGAATACTATAGACTGCATTATTGCTGTTTCCACCTGGCAAAATGAGGTTTCTGAAACAACAGTAAATTAGCAAATCCAAACTTATGCTTTATATTTTATGGAATTTGGCTTTCAAAAGAGATTTGTGAAATAATGAAAGAAAGAAATAGTAAAATATTTATATACCTATATTAATAGGATTTTATTAGGATAGAATCTTATATTTATCACCTCAGGAGAATTTTTGACTATAATTACAAATGAAATAATAGTAAAGAGACATTCAATACTACCAATTTCAGAATACGTTTAAGAAGTGTTTGGGACTACCAAACCAAAATATTAAACAGAATTTAGAACTAAAGGGATCTACATTTTGTGAAGGAAGATTCCTTGGAATACTCTTGTGATATTGTGTCTTTGAAAATCTATTAGTAAAACTACTAGACTTCTGGATTTTAAAAGGAAAATGTAGTAAAAAAATACAAACTTAAATTATAGCCTTTAGCTTTTATTCTCTTCGGCAAAGAATAAGCTTAATCAGGTCTCTGATGGATATAAAACACTCCCCAGTCAACAGGAGAATCCTGTCAAGTCCAAGAATATTATATGAATTCTGCAAAGTAAAGCTAAAGTATTGTTTGCAAGATTGTAAAAATATTATGGGCAGTATAATCCGTCAATCTTGATAATTTATACTGATGCTAACTTTGTATACCACTGAAAACCTTGTATATATTCATAACAAAAGAGTGTGCATTTTCCTCTTTTCTTCCACACTCTTGCCTCCTATTCTGTCTCTTTCTCTTTCTTACTTTCTCTCCTGGCCTCCTTACTTTCCCTCCCTTCGTCTTTTCTCCTTCTTCTACTTTACTTCTTCCTCTCCTCCTCTCCTTCCTCCCTCCCCTAATCTGCATTTAAAGATCTTTACTTTTTACTAAAAATCAAACCATGTGCATTGAAAATCCTATAACTATTAGATATAACTCAACTTCACTTTGTTACTGTAGATAATTCATTAAAATTATGGATATTATTTCATTTTACTTCAAATATCTTCTAATTTCACTTGGTCAAAAATAAACTAAGAAAACACAATTTTGCCTTTTGTTATTCTGTCTAATTCTCCAGTCTAGGGAGAAGTTGATATAATCTTATAGTCCCCCTCTTGCATAGTCTAGAAGAGTAATCAGGTTTCCGAAATGTTTCATCAGTTTTATCAACTAGTCCCTACTGCCTTTCAATATGTATCTATGATGATATTAAGTAGAAGGTATGTTAAGCATCTTCATTTCCATGAATATTGCTTTCAGAGCATCTCATAGGATCTCCTGTAATTTCAGAGACTGTCTACAGTCAGCTTCATGAATTCAATTAATCAATTAGAAACATTAAACTGCCTCAATTTTGATCAATGTGACCAAGAGTCTGAGGAAAGCAGAAGTATCCATCTCCCATGTTTGCACTAGCTGGATATTAGCTTTTTTCTAACCAACACAGGTAAGTGTTGAGAGAGTTCTCTAGCAGATGAAGTCTTAGGGCAGGTGTTGCTTTTGCCAACTAAGAGTAGGAACAAGGCCAGAGGGCAGGACTGATGTCAAGTAGTGCCTCATACCTATCCCCACGAGCCAGGTTTCTGATAGCATAGTCTTTTGATGATTCTGCATTGACAGAACTATCACCTGTATGCCACCAAGAAAAAGAGTTTCTCCTCTACCCTACCTACAAATATTTCAAGAGAAATTATGTTCATGAACTGGCCCTCCATACTTATGAAATAACAACTCTTGTGTTAATATATCTTTTATTTATACAGACATTCATGCTTTCCCTCACCTAAATACCTTGTATGACAGATGCAGGGGACAGAGTGCCCTTCTGGGGATCCAAGCCCTGTGTTAGGCACTGCATAGATACTACGGTGGATGGAAGAGAGAGCACTTGCTCTCTAAAAGCTCGTAGACCAAGACACAGTGCATGGAGTGCTACTGGAGCACAAAGGAAGAACACTTGTGGGGAGGTGGTGGTAGTAGTGTCAGAGAAGGCTCCTTGCAAGATGAGGCATGTACATGGAGACCTGAGTGATGAATAGGGTTAGCCAAGAGAAGAGAGGAGGCGGAATGTTCAGGAAGAGGAAACAAGACATTCAAAAGCCCAGAAGAAAGAGAAAGAGTGGCTCTTTCAGAGGAGCTCAACGTACCGCAATATAGCGGTTGCGTGGGAATTGCACAAGGCATGGGCATTAGTGCAGAGTGAAGGCATTTTGTACTAGTAGAGAAATGTTGACCCTTGTAACAACCCTGTGAAGGGTATTAGTCCTATTTATAGATGAAGTGACTGAAAAAAAAAAAAAAAAAAAAGAGAAAGGAGTCAGGTGATCTGTTCAATTCACAAAGCAGAGTTGAATTTCTACTAAACAGTGCAGAGGTTAAACATAAATATATATATTTGAAAGGAAACAAATATAGTTTTGCAGATTTGGTTTATTTTTATGGTTTATATGATTTTGAGTCTAACTTCAGAAATACTCTTCAATTTCTCTAATGTATATTTACATTAAATAATTTTTAAAGCAGACAAATTAGTGCTTGCATCAGTCAATTTGGTTTTATTACTTCTGCCTCCAGAACATTTTATGAACATAAATTCTTATTATGCATAAGTTTTCAAATAAAAGCAGCTGGACTTATTGGTACCAAGAGTTCAGTATTACCTTTTTGTGATTAAATATGCAAAGAAGTGACTAAAACAAGAATGCTATTTTGCTATCCCTTCTAGACCAAAATATAGTTTTGATGAGTTAATGAGGAAGACAGTATTTGAAGACAAATATTAATGTAAAAAAGCATGAATTTTGAACTTTATATAAATGTAATCAAAGCATATGTTGTCTTCAATAAAGCTTTTATTTAGAGAAATCTATAAAGCAAAACAAAGAAATTATTGTCACAAAAGTCAGTATATTTTCTGCTTGTTTGGGAGAGGTTGAAAATTACAATCTGCAAAGGGCACTTGGAGGTTTCAGTGGGCAGAAAATCCTCCCTTTCTTTGTTTGTGTGGTGGTTATATGGCTGTTTACTTTATAACTAGTTTATAATTCTACATATTTTCAGTTTTGAGTATTGCAGTTTTTTTGTTTGTATGTTAGATAACAAAATACAAATGTAAAAAATAACTTTTAGCAAGAAAATACACATTATTACATTTACCTGTATATAATTCTAACAAGGATCCTTACATTTTCTATGTTATCAAACAAAGAAATTAATTAAATGATTCTCAAATATAGCCACTCTAATTTTGGTATTATATTGCTCTATAATTATATATTTAAACATGATGTGCTATGTCTTCAGTGAACCAAAATCATAAATCTGTAGATGTAACAGAAAATTATGAACAAAAAAGTCATTAGGAATATTTGTTTAATCTACATACAATAAAATAGAATTTTAGAAAATATTTTTGGGGATGGACATAGATTATTTTAAAATATATCCTGTAGAATATTATTTGGATAAATTAGTTGGACAAGACTATTCTGATTGGATCCTCAGAAGTTTTGGGAAATAATTGTATGCAAGTTATTATTTTTTTTAGCTCTTCAGTTTTTATAGTTCATCTTATTAGGATTTCTTTAAAGGATTTGTGTTTTCATTAACTTGATCTAGGTTTGTCAGAAATAGTAAACTTCAGAGAAACAAACAAGATGGGTAAGATATAACAAGTAAGTCATTACAGAGAGATTCCTATAATAAAAAAAATTCAAGGAAATTATTTTCAATTGACAAATTGATTGTTTTAGTAATTGTAGATAAGAGGTAAATTGAAATTTTTAAACATGTTCAGAATGATTTTAATCCTTTAATTTTCTCACTTCTGAGCTAGATCTATTCTAGATCTAGAATACTTACAATATACAGAGAAGAACAGATTTCTATAAAATATGATAGCATCTAGAAAAACAAAATAAAATTCTGAGAAAACATTCAGAACAATTCTGAAAAATTTAGAACAAAATTCTGAGAAAAGAAAATTCTAATCAGCTGGAAATTTGTCTATGAAAACTGAAACTGCTTAGGAAAAAATCAAATCTAAGACCATAGATATTATCTTTTAGACAGTACTTATACATGTAAAAGTCTTGTTTTCTTTTATACCTTAATGTGACAAACACTGAATTATAGCAAATTCATATGGTTCTTCTTTGTTGTTCAAAATATAGTTGTCATTTACATCAATGAATCATTAATCAGACAGGGATGATTTAGGAGTTAATGTACATGATATAAGTAACTATCTCTTTGTGGGTATTTTAATGATCATAATGAATATACAGTCTGCAAAAATCTGATCTGTTAAGGCAACTGATTTAAGGCCATGTGGCTTACCAGAGGAATCTCCCTCAGGTTACCCAACTGTTAATCTCCTAAGATCTACCAAAATTCAATTCAAACATCACCACATTTGTTCTAAAGTGAATAAGATCATGAATTATGATATTATATTTATGTAATAGTGAATAGTACCTGTAAGTTTAAGTTTTTTACCTATAAATAGGTATTAATAAAACATACTTTATGAAAGTTGTTCTGAAGATAAAATCCAAAAATGAATGTAAAACAAAAAAACACTTCCACATAATAGGCCCTAAAACATCATCCCTTCACCCCCAACTGATGCCTTCCCTGTCCCCAGCTGACTTGATTTGGTCATCCTCTTATGTGCTTGACACCTGAACATACTGTTATTGGAGAACACTGAAATTGCCCAAATCTATTTCACCCAATATTCTGTAAACTCTTCAGAAGCTTCATGTATTCTCTGTGTATGGCAGTGTTGGGTATGTTGTACAAACTTAATTATCTGTTAGAGGAAAAAAAATCTCTTAAATTGCCTTGGTAGAAGCATCATGGTTATGCTGCGATGTCAGTCATGGCTGATGAAGTAAGGTTACTTAATACTTTAAGATACTGAAAAGAAAAATCATTTGTGAACTTGACTGACAAAAGTCCCATTCATTGCAGGATAACTGAGACCATTTTAGGATGAAGTGAATCTTTTTTTTTTAATAAATCTGAAAGAGATTGCTCAATATAGCACTTACTTGCTCTTGATGTTGACTGAGTGGTCTAGAATGGACCAACCTTTCTGGCAGTTTTCGATCCAGACCGTGTCCATTTTCCAAACGAGACTCCCTGGGTTTGTCAAACCAATCTGTTTCTTCACGACGCAGGTGATAGGCTTTGGAGACCAAGGAAACATCAAACATTGCAACTCTAACTAATACAGATGATAGAGGGCAGCAGATGTTCTGAAGTACCAACATGCTCCAGGCTCATTAATCATTCATGCATTTCAAGCACAATTCCCAACAGGATCAAAAATCATTTCCAGTATTATGTTAAAAATTTTGTACCATGGAATAACCTAGAAAAAATGATGTGCCACCTGTGAAACTTTTCAAAGCAAAATAAAACAAAATTTAAATTTAGATTAGGTGAAAGAAGAAATTTAGACAGTGATTGAATAAATAAAGGAACAATGAATATTTCTCAAAGGTCATTCTATTCAACCTCAGTCCATCAGTTCCACCTCCTCACCTCTCCCCACTACCCATCACCAAAATCCAAGGAAAATATATTCCTTGAATACAGAAGATTCTGTTATTTTCCCACTCTCCTATCAACCCAGTACCACTATGGCTTTGGACATCAAGTGAGCATTTTTTGAAAACATGACATTTCTATGACATCCATAAATAAACAAAAGCATTTATTTTTAGGAGAATCCCAGGTATCACTGCTGGGACCATGTGTGCCATAATCACCTGGTAGCCTAATACTAAAAATATATCTATTAGAATTTTTCATTAAAAATTAAACAATTATTTTCTGTGGGATCACAGATTTAGGAATTAAAGACTTGGTTGACTGCTTTTTGTACTTAAAATGTGCCAAAACTTGACATCTTAAAATACTTTTTTGAAAATACAACCATATTTGAGTATATAAATATTATTTAAAAATCTTCATCCCATTCAGTTCTTAGTACTTCCAAGGTCTTTTTCTTATTTAGTGCCCCCAAATCACTGTTTACCTAATATACAGAATTTGACCTTATATAATTTTATTCTTTGTAAAAGGATCCCTAAATAATAGTCTCTGGAAATACATTCTTGCTTCCTAAATGGCAGATGGAGTATCCCTTCGCAGGTGCTCATCCCGAAAGATCTGTTGATGATGCATGCTATCAACCTATGCCTTCTTGAAACTCTAGCTTCTACAATGCCGTACTATTGAGTGTTCCTCTCTATCTCATTACAGGTCTCTTTCTGCATACATCACTGACTTCTCTTCTACTACTTTCTCCCAAGACTTTTTCCCAGGCAATTTCCGTTAGTTCTTTACTGGAAGGGCTGGCAAACCCATAGCATACACAGCATTACTCACCTCTACACCTCCCGTGATCTTGGTCAACGCCACTGATTAACCACAGCACTTTCCCCGAATAAACACAGAATGATAGATGATGTCTCATAATTTAGTCAGTCTTAGATTTGAGGAAATACGATACATACCTGGTTTGTGGTTGCATATGTACTTATCTGATCTCCCCTATTAGACTCTAAGCTGCTTGAGGGTAAGGCTCATGTCTTCTTTTGTTGTTTTGTATTTTTTTCTCCCTCAATACTAAAAACAATGCCTTGCAAATGCCATAATATTCATTAAATATTCAGGAAATGAATGAAACATAGGAAAATTAGTCATCAACTAAAGAAAGCTAAATATCCTCATTATCATAAGCACATGTTAAAATAAAAATTAATTTGTCCCTTGAATCTCATTAATAGTTACACAATTTTTTCTCACAATCTACTCAATATTTATTATAGTTTTTCAGAGTTTTAATTTGACACCAAGTGACTAAATTTATGAAAGAAATATTTAATATAAACTTGATAAGTAAATAGAAAATCCATTATTTAACCATCAGTCTCTAAAACTTATTAGATTATCAACAAACATACTAATCATTTTATATTAATTTTTGTATATCTTTATTACATATTTCTCATAAAAATATAGTCTATACTGATTTTAATAAATGACTATCTTGGATAATGCACTACGTGATTTCACTTGAATATACAACTTTGCTTAATGCATTTAAAATAACAATCCTTTAAAATGTTTCCTTGGTTGTGTCTATACGGATAAGGCAGAATCTCAACCTAATATAAATTTTGTCAATTTATTTCCGATTCTGATGACATACTTTGATTGTCTGTTATGTCTTATAATGACTCTATACGTAACCAAGTTAGGATGGCTAGCATGCTTTGTATAGAAATTTGTAGATCAACGAAGAAAAACCAGATTAAATAAATCTGTTATGTTGGATTCTGTCTTCATCGTTTACAGCAAGTTGGACATAAATGCTAATTGTTTATAACTGCAATTGTCTGATCTGCTATGGTAGATCCGAACTTTAAAAACTAAATTTTATAATAATATTTTCCAAATTAAATAGTTTTGCTGGAGATTAACATCCCCTCGTTTTAAGCCATTGATATTTTCTTTTCTTAAATGTAAAATGCAAGAAAGCTATTTTGGGGTCTAGCATTATTCACATTATTGACTGTAACAATAGTTATACGAACAGCTTACTTCTATTCCGTATGAAATTTTCATTGGAATTTTTTTAAAAGACCGTATATACCGATGCTTTTTTTTTTTTTTTTACATGGAGTATATTTTGAAAGAATGTTTTCAACGAAATATTTGCGGTTGTAGAAATACAACTTGACTGTTTGTAGTTTAGTTTTTCTCTTAACCAGGAATGGATATTAAGGTGTAGACTTCAAGCTGGTGGTCATAAATAGTAAGCAACATAAATTATGCCTACCTAGCTTATACCTCAAATGAGATATTTCAAAATTAATTGGAGTTATATAGAATACATCTGAAAAACATCCTGTTGGCTATAACCTAGAGTTTGAGTTCAGAAAAAGCACAAAAATTTGAAATCAGTTAAATTTGCTTTGTTTACATGATACTAAATAGCCTGTTGGAATGTTATACTTTTCAAAGTTGTTTTAGTATCATTCAAACACTTTTTACTTTTTTTCTTAATTACCCAAGGAATCCAAGATTTCAAAAGAAAAGCAGACCACTGTTCACCAGAAGAAAAGTGATATGCTTATGAGATACAAACACAAAGAAAATAGATAACATTTTAAAACATACATCTTTTAAAGATAATCACTACAATTCACACACATAATATCACATATGTAATTCAGTTTGTTATAGTTTTTCTTTGTATAATTCTATATCAACATGATTTTTATGACTAAATTTCTTGTCTGCTTAATTTAAAAATACATTTTAACTCAATTTGATTTTGTGTAAATTTCATTTTAATTGTTTACTTCTCTGGTGTCATCGTTACATATTTCATAATTTTGTATGCTGCATGATGTCTCATCCAAATTAGTTTAAATAATTTTCTGGAGATTAACATGCTTTTTTTTAAGCTGATGATATTTCCAAATACTTACCAAATTGTATTTGATAAGTATTTTTTGATGTGTCTTGATATTTTATCAAAACAAGTTTTCATAGTCTTTGATGACTATGAGTACACATCACCCAAATATATAAATGAGAAATAAAAATTTGGTTATTTTTACATGGTTGTACGTAAATGACTGCCGTATTTTGGAATATCTAGAAACATCTGTATGTCTGGAACCATGTTGGCAAAACATCTGTGATGAATAAATCAATTTGTCAAATTCTCTCCAGGTATATGTTCATCATGCACACACAGATTTTAGGTGTTTAGTTATGTGATTGACCTGTTAGTTTTTCTTTTACTTTGCTATTTTACAGATACAATTATTGAAGGGCCTTTTTATTCTTCTGCAGCAGTCATTTCATATATATATTTATATACATATATAATGTGTGTAAAATGTGGATTGTGAAAAAAGAAAAAAAATGTTTCTGCATTATATAACTTACTTAACTATGTAGATTGATTCAAACAATCGGCTAAATAAAAAAAACCACACAGAGTGTTTTATTTAATTGGCTGGTTATCAATAAAAAATGGTCAATCCAATAGCCTGTAGAGAATAAAACAAATCAGGAAGGGACTAGTCTTTTGGAATTTCACTAGAAAAAGCAGTCTCTCCTTCAGATCCAGTGATTACCTTAGTCCTGATCAAACCTACATTTGAACTTCTAAAATCATATTCGTGTCTAGATACAGAAGAAAGAAAATCCTTTTCATGAAAACATATTTTCCTGTAAGTCCTCAGGGAAAATGTTAGACTTAAAATAAGAGATGTTCATATTAACTTAGTGCTCTGCAATCTCTAAAGCCATGAAGTAATACATTTTTATTTGATGAGAAATATTTTATTTTTAGGACTCAAACCACACCTACATTCAAATGTATACCACAGAGGGGGAAAAAAAAAAAGAACCAAGTGTCATGAGTCCTCTTGGCATGGGCAAGACTTCACATCTCTGTACCTGTCCAACCTCGTCTTCAAATTTAGACTTGGTCTAGGTCATTTTCTAAAATCCTTATGGTTCTATATAACTAAACAAAGCAAATTACCATAAACCAGTTTTTAGTTAAGTATGTACTTGCCATAAATCTCTTGTTCAATATGAAAAACTAGTAATGACAATTTAGGGCAAAAAAAAAATGGAATAATGCAAAAAGCAAAGCCATGGAAAAGGCTAACTGAACACACAAGGAAGGCTTCAGCTCAAATAGCTAAATTCACAAAAGCAGTGTACAAATTTCCAATTTTAAAATCTAAACAATGCTTCATACATATTCACAAGCATGTGGATAATACTGTTATTTATTGTCAAAACCATATTTAGTACTAAGCTTTCTAGTATGTAATGCAAAATGTACAAACTTGTCAATTATGACATTCATAGTGAAAGAGATTAAAATACAAACCTTTTATTTAAGTAGAATTATAAAACTCTACATTATGTTAACATTAGGGACTTATTTGAAAGTTCTCAAAAAGAGAACATTCTCTGAATTAATGAACACTGATCTCACAAAATGACATAAATAATTTTCTATTACAGAGTCTAGCAGAATAGTACTTAATGGCTCAAAACCTTAATCATTTCACAAACTGAAAGAAACTAATAACTTTAAAAATGCCTTTTAAAAAAATAAAAGAAACATACAATGAAAATATTTCCAACTATAGATTTAAAGGATGACCATATTTTATTGACACAATTATTTGGTAATGGTTTTGGAAAAGTGGACACCAAACAAATCAAGCAAACAACCAAGAAACAACAGTAAAAGAATAAACTAAAAAGAAATAAAGAAGAGCATGCTACGAAATCTATACACAAGATAAAATTTTCATTTACAAGAAATAAAATTGAAGTAAACATGCAAAAGACGCACCAAGAAAAGTAGAATACGTCCTTGGAGAAGGAAAATTAAACATGCAGAAACACAAGAGTTTGAGTTTTGAGAGTAACAAGGTAGTGTGAGGCCCAATTTACCTTCACTGTCTGACATGGCATGTTGGAAGTCATCCATGATGAAAGCTATGTCACGATCATAGCCTCGAGTCCGTGATTCTTCTCTCATGTGTTGTTGAACTTCAGGCAATGAGTGACTTGATCCAAACTGATCCCTGGTGTCTGCAGAAATTGGTGGCAGGGGTCCAGCTGCAGCCCTGGCCATTCCCATTGGCTGGCCAACAGGACTGAGTGGACTTTCCTCCTCAGAATTCTGGGCCACAATTGGTATTCTTCCTCTACTCTGGCTAATCGGCAAACTGGTAGGCTTAGTTCTGCCAGAGGGTGATGCATGACTAAAGGAAACATCTAGAGCTTCCGCCTCTTGAGCTTTCAGTCTTAGAGAAGAGCTGGAAGAATCTCTTTTAATTGATAAATCAAGCCCATAGACAGAGGAAGGTCTGGAAGAAGGTCTGGACCTGCTGCCACTGCTGTATGGCTTATCTGCTTCATCCTGCAGAGCTGACCGTATGGTATTTCCTAATGTGCCCAGCCCTGTGCCAAGAGATGATCCCAAAAATTTGTGTTGGTCTGTAATATTTTTTCTGAGGCCAAAAGTGATATCATCTTGAAGAAGCCTTGCCCTGGAAGAAATGCCACCAATAGATGAACTGCTAGAAGTCATATAGCTCGAATAATCAGGTTCAAGGTCTCTACTTTCTTGAATAGGTGAAAATTTGGACATTTTAGGGTCAATTAGTGATTTCTTATGCTTTGACTGCTTTTGATAAAGTATGGCTGCTGGCAGTTGTTTTGCTGCTTGTTTTTCAAGTGTGAGTCTGCTAATACTATACTTTTCAGATTTTGGAAAATGTCTATAGCTAGTATCGGCATGGTAATAATGGGAAAGACCAGCGAGGTGATCTAAGCTCTCTGCCCCTCTACGGAATTCCTGTTTAATCTGATGTTTGAGAAGCTTTAACTCATAAGGATCCTCCATTGGGTCTTCCTCTGCTTTCACATAACTATGCAATCTGGAAGAAGTCTGCAGAGGTGCTAGGAAATCTGTCACTTCTTGAGACCTACGTGTCTCAGTAGTTCGAAGGAGACGGTCTGTTTTTGACAGATCTTTTTCATGAAGGCTAAACGCAGTGCTTAAAGCGGCTGTTCCTTTGGTAATCTCTCCAATGTCATCAATTAAGACATAATTTCGTGGAGTATGATGGTCAATATCTGCATAGAAAGAATCTGCAGATATGCTTGATATTGGGCTGCTTGCCATGCTACTTCTTTCCTCCAATCCTATTCTCAAGTCTAAGCTGTTGTACTTACTACCAAGGTGGGAAACAGCATATGTATTATCAGTAGAAACAGGTGCTATCATCAGGGGTTGGTTGCGAATCACCTCATAGTTTGAAGTTATCTTGGGCTCCAGATATAGTGCAGTTTGCCGGGGCTTTTGTTGTATCACCATCATCTGTGATGGTAACTGATAAGCAGGTTGTGGTGTTGGTGTAGTTTGAGCTTGAGGTGTGAAGGACATCGTTGCCACAGCTTGGAAGGTTGGCTGAGTCTGATAAGGTGAAACTTCCTGATGGTACAGAGTCTGTTGCTCAAAGTGGGATTGTTGGGTGTATGGGGTGGGTGCTTGGGTAGGAAGTGCAGGGGAAGAGTATTGGTATTGGGTGTAAGGACTTGTAGGAGGAACTAACTGAGATTCTGTTTGGGTTTGTGGTGGTATAAACTGGCTGAACTCAGTTTGGGGAGCAGTTCTCGGTCGCTCTATGCCATGCTGACTTTCGATCCGGGTTGGTCTGGTGCTGCTGACCTCACTGTCAGACATGTAATCACGATCCTCAGCTACTCCCTGGAGGTAGGCTCTCTCCCTCTTTTCTCTCTCCTTTAACAATGCCTCTTTTCTCCTGTTAATCCCCATTTCCAGGTACCGTAACTTGGCATCAATCTCCTTCTCTTCCTCATCAAGTTCTGCTTGTTTTTTTCTAAGCTTTGCAGATTCCCTCTCCACAAGATCGAGCTCTCTGTCTATATCCTGGAGAATCTTAGCTCGTGCCATCGTGTTGGTTCTGCAGATCCTTCTCCTGGAAACTGTGCCCACTGTGCTGTATGTTGACTGAGTTCCTGTGGAGGTCTCCTCGGGAGGTGGGTTTGGCAGAGTTCTCTTCACTTTTTTCTGAGTGCCAGAGGGTGTCATGGTTTGAGAACCTTTTGTCTGTAATTAAGTAAACAAAATACAGTACTTTATCATCAAGGAAAAAAAGTAAAAGGTCAAAAAAACCATAATTTACATTTAAATAAAAGTGAGTTCATATATGTTTTAGCTATGAGCACATAATAAAATAAAAATTCTACACATAATTTCAAGTATTAGTCACAAATGCAGTTAACTGAAAAATAATTTTCCTCTTCTTGGTAAATTGATTATTTATTATTACAACTTTGTAACATTAGAATTGAGTTCTGAAATCGAGCACAGAGTACACTGCTAGGCAGGATTATATTTTAGTTAGACTCTTAGGAGAACTCTTAAACACTCATTTTCCACCCTATTTAATATACATAATATTACTTACTGAAGGTATGCCCAGAGTATTTGTGTTAACTATCTAAAGTTTAAGTTATATTTGTTGAAGATGTTCATTGTCCTGTTCAATTGTTTGCTTCTATCTTCCCATTCCTACTTTCACCCCCCTGAAGTGACTATCATTCCTATTCCAATCATGAAATGTTTTGAAATGAAATCCTCTCATTCGCTACTGTCTTTTTTCCCCCAAGAGTTATCTGAACCAATTTCCTATTTAATCTTTCAATATTTTTCTGACTCTTTGAGTTTTCTATTTTCTTTCAATGCTATTATTCTTTAGTAATTTCAGCTTCTTCTTAATGCTTTAGTAACTTCTACATGAAGCAAAAGTGACTATAAACAATTCAAAAACTCATTAAAATCTTTAAAAAAATCAGATAAAGTTTATCAGTGATTTGTCAGATATTTTCAATTTTATTTGGTTAATTTGTCATAAACTTGCATTCTAAGAATCACTGGTCTTGAGAATCATGCAATTTTAGAATATCAGAAGACATGAGAGATCATTTTGACTATAAATAAAGTAAGCTGATATACTCAGTTACCCAACCATGTAGCAGCATATTCACAACTAGATCTCAGGCCTTCTGCCTTCTAGTTGCATATTCTTTACTTTTTTCTTCTTACTAATAATACAAAGACCTTAATTCTTCCCTTTTTCCCAATCACCAAAAATCGAGGACCCCAAAATAACAAAAAGTATATGGGAATTATGTCTAATTAATTATATCATATTTGTCCAAGACCTTGTACTTTTATTGCCTTTTTACTACTCCCAAATTTGTTACCTTGGTGTTTTTTATCTGTTTCCTGTTATTTTTCTGCTCCATTTATCGACCTAATTGTTTAATAGAAATTATAATCAGAAGCAATATCCTAAAGATCAATTGAGGTTTATGTGTATTTCTGAAATTTTAAATATCTGAATGCAAATTCACAATGAATAAATGTTGTGAGTTTGTAAAATATGGCAGAGTGATTTTGAAATCGTAGCTTATTCATCCTCACAGAGAAATCTCAAGGAATATGGGGAATTGGAACTACAAAGACAGCTGTTTGGCATGTTATTTATTCTCTCTCACCCTCAATTATTTTCATTGTATTTAATACTCACAATCAAGTCATAGGGTTGTTATGAAGAGCAAATGAGACCTCTGTGTAAAATATTTAGTACACACTGTAGGCAGTCACTAAGTATTGTTTCCTTGTAAAATCCCCTTATTTCTACAGAAAACTGTGGAATTCGGCAAATTCATATTCCAAATATTTGAAAAAACTGTTTTTTTTTGAATAAATGAATGTACATGTTATGCATTTTAATATCAACTGACCATAATAAAATAGTAATAAAATTAAAATTGAAATCTTACAACTACTTAATAATTTTCCAAAATACTAACATATATGTCTTCTATTTATAAAAAGTTTTTCACAATAATCTTTTCAGTTCTCTGAATATAATGGAGCTCAACAGGAGGCTGAAATTAATGACTGTTTCTTTTCCTAGACTAGCATTTGGTAGATTTGGTATATGCATTAAGAGTTTTCAAATTTAAGATGTTCATGTGTACTACATGATTGTGGTTGTGAAATTGTTTGAGAAAGAGTGTTTAAGTGCATTACTCTGAAAATGTAATGGCATTGCATAATATGAAGACATTTGAAAAGTCTTACTTTGAAAGTAAGAATTCTCCTCCCTACCAAAGGAGGTCAAAAATGCGCATGAATTAATGTAACACTAAAAGCTGACGCAGAGAGAAAGCACACAGAACAGAGAAGGTAACAGTGGAATGGAGTAAATAGAGAGAATGAAAGAAATTTCTGGGGTGGATGCACACATTTTGAAAATTAATTTAAAAAAAAAACTGAAGGCATCCATTAAATGGGTGCATATATTTGTTGAATGAAAGAATGAAGAAATGAAAGGGTAAAATAAGAACTTGTGATTTTTTGGTGTGTTACTATTTTTAAAAATTCTGAATCAAGAAGTGAATTTCCGAGAATTCACTGTGTGGAATGAGAGGAAAGATACGAAAACACAAGAAAGATAAACCTACGAGGAACTGTAAAAATGACTATAGTATTAAGAGTAATGGTTATAATGAACTGGAAACTGATAGTAGTTCTTACTGTTTATTGCTCATACATTTATGCAATTTCTCTTAACTTTATGTTTAACAGTTTATAGTTCTCACTTGAGGGAGTGTGCTTAGTCATGCTCATTTTTTTGCAGTTTTATAAAATCCTAGGTTAAAGAAACATTCCAGGTATTAGGGATTTCTAACTATCTTTCAGGGTTGCAAATATTTAATGATCCGTGACTTATGTTTATTAATATTTTGTGTGCCACGGATGTGAGTCATGGAAACAAGTGACAAAGTTGGTTGGTAGAAGCTAGATACTTACTGACAGTCTAGCTAACTACTCAGTCTCCACAAATCGAAATAGCTTTGCTGTTCTTTCTTGATAACAAAGTTGGAGACTCATCAAGGTCTCAACCATATTCTTCCCAAATGACAGGAAGTGTAACACTGATTGAAAGCTTAGTGTCTCAGGCCAGACTTAGAGTTTCAATCCTGGCTCTGCCTTTACCAGCTGTGAGACCTTTAGCAAGTTGCTTAAACTCCCTGCGCCTCAGTTTTCCTATATGTAGAGGAGGTCAATATTTATTGGTATATTATTGGTTTGGCTAAGGAGTAAATCAGTTAAAACAAGAATCTAGATTAGTTATAATCCAGAGGACAGACAGAAATATAGTAGAGAATTTAAGGTGATGTATTGCCAACTTATAATTTAAAAAGAACAGCCTTTTGAGACAATAAATAACTTCTAAACTGACTATTTAACTCTAATCTAAACAATATAATATAAAATAAGAGAACCCCAAAACAGAGAATCGAAACAAAACAATATAATTGCTTAGAAAAGATCAAGAGATGTATAAAAGAAAGTTTATCACGATTAAAGGTGATGCAGTTGGAGGCCATGATTAGAGACAACAACAACAATCTAGAAAAATCTTGGTGTTTAATAAGATTTTCTTTCCTTGATGACTAGCCTGGTAAAAGTTTTCAGACAGATCTGGTGCTCTTAATCTGAAAAATAATTGTCTGTAACTGTAATTGTAAGTAACTGTAAAATATTTTAAAATAGCTGTGCAAATAACAGACCAAGGGAAAAGAACAGAAAGTCCTAAGAATAGAATGGAGGTTGAGGAAGACTGGAAGAAAATCTAATTTCAATTGCAATACCTAGGAGGTAACAGTGTTAAGAAGCAAACAAGCTCCAGCAAAAGTTTTGCTGTCCAAAGTTATTTTAAACAACATTCTCCTTGGGGGAATCCAGTTACACCATGCATCTTATATGGTAAAGGAAATAAATTTTTCCTTGTTCTGAGGTGTCAGGGTTATTAATAAAAATAACAATAGCTAAGGTATACGGATACACTATCCTGAGGACTTTAAATATACATATGTGCATTATCCCACTGTTAAAATAATCTAAGCTCAATCTAAGAATGAGAAAAGTTGGACAAGCAAAAATAGATGCTAGACCAAAATTATTCATCGATTGCTATATATAATAAATATGGCAAAATTCAATTTATTTATTTATTCCAGGAGTTTGCTTAGTATAATTCTAAAATGCATTTTTCTAGATAATAAAGGCACAGAGCTAAGAGGTAAGAGATAGAATGAACACAAACCTTATTCTCAAAAAACTCATGAATCAGGAATATTTTTTAGGATGTTGTATGAAGAAACTACCTCAGCCTTTTGCTAAATAGCTCTTATGTCAGTATCAGAGATACCCTTCTAAATCACTGTATCACTAGAGAGACTTTGGAATGTATTTTTCATTTTATAAATACAGAAAGCTATACCTGCTACTGGAAATCAATGTTCGTCATGATAATATCTTCAATTTTTAAGTTTGTTCTTTCAGTTAAGCAGGAATGATTTTTATGAAGTCCCTGTACTTTTAGATAATGAGAAATGTAGATTCACTTCCAAACAGTATAATTCCACATAGATTTATAGATAAATAAGATACTTTGATACAGATAAATATCATATAATTTTCTAGAGAAAACATAACCTCTTAAAGATCATCTATATAAAAAGTCAGAAGGTGAATTAGAGGAGTATATAAAGAGTGTATTGGGACCCAGAATAAGAAGGATTTACTTTCACCTCGGGCAAGGAAAAATGGATTAAGACATAGCAGAAAGCCTGGGTATTGAAGAAGGGACTGGACTTAAACAGGAGAATACTTTCTATGTGGAGGGAATAGTATAAAATGTAAATTTCATAGAAACACCCGGGATGATCTGGTTTAACTTCAGCCTGGTGATGCATTAATACCTGTGAGATGGAAACACATACAGAGAGGGGTTCTATGCAAACAGGAAGAGGAAAAATAGAGAAGCAAATAATAAAATTTAAATGTAAAATATATTACATATATATAATTTATATGTAAAATATATACTATATATGTTATATATAATTACATATGTATTATATATATACTATATAAAGCCCTTGAAATCTATCTATATTAAAATCTCCACTCATTCATTTTCCTTTTCTTTCTTTCTTTCTTTATTTTTTTACAGATGGAAAAGGCAACCCAGGTTGTTGCATAGTGGTCAAATTAACTCCAATACCATGTGAAGTACCAGCACAAACCATCAAACTGTAAATGTGCAATCATTGGCAATGACTTGCAATGCAGTGCACTGGGTAGCAAGCACTGTGGCTTCATCAAAGAGAAAATTGTGACAGCCCAATTTAATTTCCTTCAATGATAATGTGGCAGTCCACACAGATAACATAGAAACAGAAACTACAATCTCGCAGGGCTTCAGCAAAACATTTTACATTGTCCCTTGACACAGTCGCCAACGAAGTTTTGGACTTAAGAATGGAAAGTGTTCATATAATTTGCCAGGGATCTGCATGCAGACTATGACTATTCAAGGTCCAGCATCAATGTAAGTAACTAATTAATGTTTCTTAACCTTGGCACTATTGACATTTTTTCCAGATGATTCTATGTCGGGGTTGGGATGGCTGTTTTGTGCATTGTAGGATGTTTAGTGGAAACTCTGGCCTCTACCCACCAGATACCATCAGCATATCCTACCCCAGTCCTGTCAATCAAAAATGCCACTATGCACTGTCAAATATCTCTAGGGGGAGAGGGAGGCAAAACAGTCACTGGTTGAAAACAACTGATATCGGAGGATATACAAGATGATGTCTTCAGAAAGAGATCACTGATCTACTGTTATTTAGCTTACGTACTGATGAAGACTGCTAGTATTTGTATGTCACAGTGCCTTAGTCTGAATGGACAAGACAGGGACATCGATGATGTCTTGAAAAAGAGAGCTCTTGGGATAAAGGGTGAAAGAAAGAGAGATATTACAGGCTATGGTAACAATCTGAGCAAATTAATAAAATGTATTAGATTATTTTGTCTTGTTATAAATTTGTTTTATGATCCTAAAATTAATCCCTGCATTTGATAGGATAATTCTCACCTTTTGGATTAACATGAACTAATACGCAGAAGATATTCAACCAAGTTTTAAAAAACACAGTTTTATTAGAGAACAGGAAGAAAAAAATAGATGCCTAAAACTATAAGAATGTCTCTTCAGTGCAGAAGATTAATCTTTCTAGCTTAACCTCATAAAAATCTTGGGAAATTTTCCACAGCTGCAATAACTAAGGAAAAATCAGAGGATAATGAATTGCCAGTCTGATTGAAAAATTATGTAAATGCTAGATCTTTGTTAAAAGTTGCTTTTTACTCTGAGTTCAAAAGAAGGATCAATGGTGTAATTAAAAAGGGATTACAAACTTAGGAGGAAATACAGGTATTTAGTTTGAGAAGTTAATTACCAGAATCACTAAGGGAGATCCATTGGATAGCTGACCTCAATTTTAAAATCGAGAAATCCTTGCCATCTTAAAAATAATTTAAGAAAAAAGAATTGAAACAGTAACCATAAACACCAAAAACACCTATCTGATGGCTTAGTGAAAAAATCTGAGAACATGCTTATTGTTTACTGTACTGACTACTGAGATTATGAGTAAGACATGGCCCCTGCCCTTCAATTGTGCAGTATGAATACAGAACTGGAGGACAGAAAATGCTCTCAGAGTCATCTGTCTCACCTTATTGGGAGTTCTCCTCATTCAGGGCCTGCATTTACTTTGAATATGAGAGTAAGTCTTTGTCTTGGTAAGAATACTACTACTCATACATACTATGTGCTCTCTGGTATTTTTACTTCTGCTCTGTACCTGGTCCTTCCTTCTTCTTAGGGTATAAACATTATCTGTCTATAAAGATCTATGGCTCTTAGGCAGGTAGATGAAATGTCTAGGATATTTTCCCCTTCAAACAAGACAGCTCTTTAAAATATATGAACATTGGTTAGCATACTCCTTTAACTTTGGAAAGTTAGGATGGAGGATGAAGATGAAGCTGTAAGATAAACACAAGGCTGCAAGCTGGAAAATATGACATGTGCTTCCTTGAAAAAGGACTAGAAACAGTTTCACTCTCTGAAATGTCAATGAAAGCATTAATTCACCTTCGAGGGGTCTCCCTACCCCAATATCTACAGTTTCCAGTTTTGAGACAAAATAGCAGTTGAATATAAAAATATTCAGCATTCTAACCTATACATTGTATCATTAATAATGTGTTCCCAAAATAGACCCATTATTTACCACCATTCCACCCTTACCCTTACACACAGCTAAAACATTCCAAATGTTGAGTGCAAGGGCTCAGTAATTTCTATTGCTTTAAGATATACAAGAAAAATGAAAGACAATGGAGGAGTGACCTGTGAAAATGAAATTCTAAATGATACCACTCATGGAAAAATACTTTGAAAACTGATAAAACATCTAGACTCCACTAGGCATTGCAATAAGGCACAGTGCCTGGCACATACAAAATAAAGCCATCAAATTTCTTCAACTAGAGTCCTGTGGAACAATTTAATAACTATTTCCACGAATCAAACTCCAAATAAGCAGTATTAGCACTGCTATGAAAATATCACCGAATCATTGAAAAAATATAAACACCTTTATCAATAAACAGTCTTGAGTCTCTACAGCTATGGAAGAGAATTCACCATTTGTGAATGTACTTGAAATTGTTTTTTTAAAGTAGTTCTTTAATTGTTGTAATATTCTAGTAGCAAGAAAAAAGTGAGAAACTGAATCACAAGACGTTATTAGTCAGAAAATAAAAACAAAGTAATAGAACATATTTAAAAGTCACACACAAGTTATTTTTCAAAGTCTAGTAGCAGAGGCAAAAATGTTCTCCAATTAATATTGTGAAAGTGGCGCTCAATATTTCATCAGGCATCTTTAAGCTTTTCCTTAATGTGCCTCTTGTCCCAGTTTGTCTTGTTTTCTTGCTGAAAGTCATTGCTCTTGGGCTGGCAGCCAAGCAGAAAACTAGTTTCCACCTCGCTGGACAGAAGCATCAGAGATGTCAGTCTGCGCAACACGTATTGCCTTCTATTTTTTGGAATGGCCCAAAGAGATTAATTTCTTCTCTCCTAAAATCTGTATAAGGTATTTTAGAAAGCCCTCTTAGAAGTTTTTAAGGTGATCATTTTTTATACATATGGATGTGTATTTCTCCCTCCTCCCTTCTACTTTCTATCCCTCCCATCCATCCATCTTTGTCATTTCTAGATTTTATATTTTCATTAGAAAAACACATTTCTGTGCAAGACTACAGATATATTTCTTCACTGGTGTGTTGCTTCATTCAAAATTACGTTTTCTTGATCATTTTCCTAAGAGAAAAGAAAATGCTTAAAGGTACGGATGACCTCCTTTTTCTTTTCCTTTTAATCTCCCAACATCCAGTTATTACTATGTTTAAAATCACTCTTTTTGTAGTTATTACTTCAAAAATTTATGGGGGCAGCAAAACATATTTTGCCTATATGCTCTTAGCTAAGAAGAAGGTTTGATAACCAGTGAGTATAAAGAGAAAGAAGTAATTTAAAAGCACTGACTAACCTACAGGCTATGAAAACATGATAGCCGAAGAATTAAAATCAGATCAGATCACTGGAAAATAAACACAGATACCTCCTATTTTCTCATTTCTATACCATTTAACTTTTACATAGTGCTGCTGGACTAGATACGGAATGCTATGAAGAACTATCTAACGTTGATTCCTTCTTCAAGAGCAAAACCATTTACAGTTCTAACATGCTACCACAAGATAACAACTACATCGCTTTACCAGAAAATGTGTTAATGGTTTATACGAGCAATCTGAAGTGGAAAAATAAAGTTAATAAAAATTTCCAAGAATTAACATGAAAACTTATCCTAAAACATAAATGTATATTAAAAAAGTAAGATACATCTCTTCCACCTGCTTTTTTTCCAGCATGCTGAGTATTATAGTATTGCCTGCCTGTGACTTACTTCATTTTGAGAACAAATTATTGATCCACATAGAGGGATTGTACTGATTCCAACGCTTCCATAAAATATCTCCTCATTTGCATTTCTCATTGACAATCTCTCATCAAAACAAAAATAACTGTATTCAGAACAAAAATAATTGTATTTCAAATGCTGTAAAATGTAAATCTCTAATTATGCTACAGTTTTGTACATGGAGTGTTAGAATGGTGGTTGATTACTATGTGATATGTTTTCCAGCGCTTCAGATCATTAGCAATTTGAGGAATGATTTAATAACCACTTATCTAAAGCCATGAGAAACATCATGACCTTTTAATAGTGGCACAGTCTTTACTAAATTATCTTGAGATAATAAAGATATTTTATGTTTAGACTCTTGAAATGCCTAACCACAAAATCACAGGAATCTCTATTATTGTTTTTTGTTCCTTTCTCATTGATTT
This sequence comes from Balaenoptera acutorostrata, assembly GCF_949987535.1. NCBI lineage: Eukaryota > Metazoa > Chordata > Mammalia > Artiodactyla > Balaenopteridae > Balaenoptera > Balaenoptera acutorostrata. The sequence goes on along the minus strand of NC_080070.1, from coordinate 82,416,123 downwards.
ATTATCCTCTGGCCTATAAAACCGTGGAACATGACATTAAAATACTTCCGAGCTGCTTTGACCTACATGTGTGCACTAAGTAAAAATAGTTCTTTTTCATAAACCTAAATCACATGAATAGCTTCCCCCAAGTTAAATTAAACGACAAAATTTCCTTGGGCAAGTAGGACCATGGCCCTTCTTCCATATCAACTGGAGAACCATCTGGTTCTTTAGAAGACAGTGCTATTAAGAACTGATAAAGGATGGCAATTAAATTAAGTGGCAAGAAATATTTTTTTTGGTCTTCTAAGATGATAAAGCTCATACATGGACTTATGTAAATACAACAATATTTTTTCTAAATGTTATTTTAAGAGGTTAAGTTTTCAATTCTTAATTCTATAAATTCAGTTACATGAGAACAGAGGTGTACTTTGATGGGTGATTAGATGATTTTCCAAATGGATAATTAATGAAACCTGAGCTTACTGACTGCAGTGCATTTGAGTGAGCATTTACAGGCATCAGCTCATGCCATAAATGGAAGAACTGGTTGAAAGCGCCGCAAAGAAGCTTTTTCTAAACACAATAACATTGTTTTATTAGAAACATTACTATCATTTTAATACCTATGACACACTGAAGAAATTCATGCACATTTATTAATGTCAAAAGGAGAAATGTCATGATGTCGGGTCTTTCATGAAGTATCCTGAAACTCTCTACAATTAGTGCTAATTAGTACTTTAAACAGTGATTTCAGCTCGACCTTCTAAAAAGTAAATGACTAACCCATAAAAGTAGCCTCTATGCCCAGAGACTGAGCTCTGTGATTAGGGCTGAGTTTTATCAGAAAAAACACTGGAGACTTGTCTTGTCCCTGTCATGTTAAAATATACTACCCAACAGGTCAGAAATTAAAATGTGGTCCAACTTATTAAGAGTGATTTACTTATGTAGTTAAAATGGTTTATCAGTGAGCCCAAACAATTTTCGTATATATCTTTTTCATTCACTTGAGGAAGGAGGAGGAGAGAGGATGAGTATAATCACTTTTAGCTTCAACTCTTCTAACGTTACTGTTTACTCCCTCATAGGGGGTATTTACTGTTCTTCACAAAGTTAAGCTTTTATTTGTCATCTTAAAAATTTTTTTCAACCAAAAAAAAAATAGAGATAGCAGTTCTATAATTTAGCTTAAAGATTTCTTACATTGTGTTCAACCATCTCTTTTCTCAACTGTTTTAATTTGAATCTCTAGCAAACTGTTCTTAAGGAGAAAAAAAAAATAGATAAAAATTCCGTTTGTTGTTTAAAGCTTTAGACTAAGTTACCTCAGTTTATTTAGCCAGTTCATTTAAGGCTCAATTTACCTCACTATACTTGTTCTGGTGCTTTCCTAATTCAAACTCTACGCATAAGTCAAGATACAGAAGAGGACCAAAAAGAAAATCCTGTTAAGTAGAAGAAATTCATTTGCTACAAATGGAATTAATGTTGGGTGGGTATGGAGGTGCAAAGAACACTGACCTGGACTTCAGATTTCTCATCTTTAAAATATGGAATAAAATAAATATAAAACCTACAGAAAAGAGATGGTTTGGATCTCTACCAAGCAACTGAATTTGAAACTATTTTATTAGTTATATAAGGCTATAAAAGTATTAACTAGCTTATGTATAGATGTATATGTATAGGCATATATGTCTATTACAAACATGTATTTTTATGTTGAACATAGTGATAAGAAAAAGTAAAGCAACTATTGGAATACATTTTGATGCCACTATGTACATTATACCTCAAAACTTTTCCAAATTTTTATATCACAATCATTTTAGTTGCTTGTTATTTTATTTCAGTAATAGCACATGTGGCAGATTATAGAATCCTAAATAAGTAGTAGTTCTAAAAAACATAAACAAATATACAAAAGTGCATGTCTGTTTCTTGGGAGGGGATGTATTTTCGAGAATATGTAGGTAGCTTTATGTAGAGTCAGTTTTAAACTGCACAACTGTTCAAAAGAGGTAGTGTACTGAATTAAGAATATTATGATAAAATACTTAGAAAGCTAATAACTGTTAAATGATGCTCAGTGTTTTTAAACTGGGTCAGTAATAATCAATGCTCTATTAATTCAGAACTCCTCTGTGTTAAACTAGTATTTCCTAATATTTAGCATTACATTTTCAGCAAAGGTCTTTCACTGAACATTAGGAACATACGTCTGTTTCTTATAATTATGTTTATTGGCATAGTTTGAAATGTAGATGTTAAGAAAAAATAACACAAATAATCTGATTTTTTTCCCCTTCAGTCTGAAAAGGTTTGTTTTGAAATTAATCCTTAGATACTGATTACAATGAAATAGCAAAGGTTAACTACTGAACACTAAATTGATGAGATCAATTTTAAAAATTTCTGGTTTTCACTGACATTTGTCTACATGTATACATTCATTTTGATTTTTATCAGACCCTAATAATAATTACCATAAATTATTATTTTACTGCCATTTATTTTGAAAAACACTTTAACATACTATTTCCTATTTTATAATATATTATAATAATATATAATAATAATATCCAAGATTTTAATCATAAAGAAGAAATATGATAAGAAAAGTGTACTAGCAATGAAGAGGGTGTAAAAGCTATAGGAAAAAATGAGGCCTCAGCTATTTAGAAAGCCAGTCTTTAATATATGAATACTTTTTCTCTCATATATGTAAATATTACCATTATAAAACAGCTTATTTCATCAAAGTCAGTTTTAATGGACTGGTTTCTTATGTTGCTTTCCAAAGACAGTAATGAAAAACAACCCCTAAAAAATATTATTCTTCAAATCACACTTGGTTACCACGGTCATTATTTCTTAAATCTGTACATTCTGACAGAAATAAAATTGACAGAAATAAAATTTCTCAATTTAGGTTATGGAAATTACTCTCAGAAATAGACATTAAAGGGTTCTAAAAATCTTAAAAATAGGTATCAAAACAGCAATCAGTGAAGCAAAACACATTCTTGTAAAAATCAGCTCATGAATACCATCTGCTTTGCAACAGGATCCTGGCTTAAACTCTAGAACAAAAATATTTTAATAAGGAGTTTGTCTATTACTAAAAGAGCTCTAAAATTGTTCAACAAGTCTAAGGGCAGGAAAAACAGTTTTAACACTTGGCAGTTTATGTAATTTTAAGACCAGACAGAGGTGACAACATTTTAAATGTAGCTTATTTTAGTGCAAAAAAGTGGCATGTATCATTATTGATAAAAAGTGCTATTTCTTTTGATAGAAAAAAATCATTGCTTTTTTTTTAAAGACAGATAAATCTTGGAATGATAAATCTAGCTCCAAACAAATCCTTTGAATTTACACTGCTATTTCTTCCAATGGCTATGACATTCTCTCCTGATTTTGTAGAGAACATGCTACATTACCTCCTTTTTTTTTTTTTAATATTTTAACAATTTATTTGAGCAAAAATCCACTTGAGTCAGGCAGCATCCAATCTAGCAGATAGAAAGAAGCTCCGAAGAGCTGTACAAAATGAGTTTTACAGGCAGAGGGGAGTGGGAACAAGGAAGTTATACTTTGCAAAAAGAGTGAGTTTAACCTCCTTTCTTGACGTTCGTGATCATCTGGGGTCATGATGTAAACAGTTTCATTGTGTAAAAGAAAGAAAAAGAGCCTGAGGAACATGTTTTGGTGCTCTGGTTTATGAAAGTTGCATAGGTGTGATGCTCGAGGTAATCCACAGACACACACAAAAATACTGGACTGAAATAAATTTGAGAAAGTGTTTATCATCCATTCAGCAAAAGAAGAAAAACACAGGGGAAAGCAGAAGGAAAAACTGTAACCCTGAACTACACAAGAAGTGTAGTACGGAGAATGAATAAGATTTATTTGTTTTGCTTTGTTTCTATTTTTTGTTTTAGGTGGGAGCAAGGAATTGGTGAATCACCCCCAAATTAAAAGCAGTTTAGTGGAGAAAGCGGTCGGTTCACTAATTCATCAAATTAATTTATTGCTATAGAGAACCTACTGTGAACCAGGCATTGTTCTGGGCACTGGGGATATAGCAGTGAATATAATTAACAAAAATCCTCACCCATAAATTCTGGTTGGGGAAGAGAGACAATACATGAAATTATAAAGGAACAGACATAGTACTTTTGATAATAATATGTGATATGGAGAAAAATCAAGAAGAGCATAAGGATAGAGTGTTAGAAAGGTGGGTGGTTTTCATTTGGTCAGTCAATAAAGGCCTTATTACCTAAAAGAATAACTTTAAAATGGTTATAAAGAACAGGAATCTAAAATTTCTAGAGAAGCACCATTATATATTTCATAGACCATGAAAGGCACACAGTTACTAGGAGATTTGAAAATTTTTTCTACTAACCCATAAGGTAAAGCTCTTTAATGACAGTCAGCAAATTTCTGCTGAGGAAATACAGAAACTGCCAAATGTACCCCCGTGAGGAAAGGGAATTAACTGGATATCTACAATTGCCAGACTCAGTGATGGGAAGGTTGTGTTACTTTCATTCAATCATTACAGATGATTTGCTCACTCTCCACTAGTGTCCACGCATTTTTAATTATTTGACTTCCATAAAACATTTTAATTGAAGAATTCCACTGACGAAAGTTAGAAAAAAATCTATGTGCATACCATTTTTTCATTACAAAGCTTATTTCTTTCTGTGCTTTTTCTAAATCATGATGACAATACATTATTTTCAAGTGGTATCTAAGTAGCAAGCTCAACCCCATGGGAAGGAATAAATTCTAAATTTACTTTAGTTGTATCTCTTGGGAATTTTCATGGGGAGCAATCAGAAGAACTCAAGTAAAAAGGTGGTAATTTTTTTCCATCTTTACTCAGAGTTAAAATTTTCTGTTTGTAAAAGGAAGCAGACCACAAGATAAAAGTGTTTGGTTATATAAAGTTGTCAAAAATAGAATTTGGCTTTGGGGCTGTGACTTTGATACCAGAGTGATAAGGTCTAGAAAAGAGATACAGCTCACCTCTTACAGACACGGGGGAATATTACATAACTCAATAAAATGATCTCAGATAACTCCCTGCACCAGTTATGCCCACTCTGTATTATTTTATGATTTTATGTTAATTAGTGCTAATTTAACCAATTAAATCTATGAGATATCTTAGGGCTAAGCATGAACTCAAAGTGTCAGTGAAAGACTAACCAGATGATATAGACTCCTGCCTTGAAATTTGTGTGTCAAAGGTGTAACCACAGTTCCATGATGGAAAAACTCTATCAGAGTTAAAGGATCTCAGCTAGTTGTATTCCTATAGAGTACGAATGGAATAAATTTAAATCTCTGATGTTTAAAGTTGCAGAATTAAGACAAATGTTTGGAAACTCCAGGAAGAGAGATTTTACCCATATGGAAGAACTTTGTAATAATGAAAGCTCTCCAAAAAGCTTGTGAGATAGTTACTAAGAAAAAAGTAACTGAGTATGGAAAGAGGACCAAATGCAGACAAAGCAACAAACCATAAAAACAGTCTACATTTGCCTATGAACAAACAAAAAGGGCAATATAGTGCTTTCATGTGTGTTATGGGTTAAAAAATAAATAAAAAGTTTGTTGGAAGTCCTGATCCTTAGTACCTCAGAATGTGAAACTACTCAGACACAGGATCTTTACAGGTAATCAAGTTAAAACAGGTCTTCAGTGTTGACCTAATCAATGGGACGGGTGTCCTCATAAAGAGGGGAACTTTGGACATACAGACAGACACACAGAGAGGGAAGACAATGTAAAGAGACACAGAGAGACCACCAACTACAAGCCAAGGGACGCCGGAGGCTAGCAGAAGCTACGAGAGAGGCCTGCAACAGCCCTCAGAAAGAACCAACTCTGCTAACATCTTGATTTTGGACTTCTGGCCTCTAGAACTGTCACAATACATTTTTGTGGTTTAAGCTACCTAGTTTGCGGTACTTTGTTACGAGAGCCCTAGCAAACAAATACGATACTTGGGCAAGAAGAACAAAATGATCCCAGTGGTGGGAGGTCAAGCATGAACTCTGCCTCATCCTGTAAGTTACCACAGTGTCTGGAAAAGAGCAATGAATGGATGAATGAGATAATGAGTGAATGTAAGCAAGAATAAGTTAAAAAATGAATAAACCTGATGGAGATTTAAATTGGATTTTTTGGGAGAGCAGAGGAAATGACAAGATAAAAAGACACCAAGCATGGTACTGAATTAGCAAGAAGAATCAGAAAATGTCCCATAAGCCTCAGAAGAGACTAATAAAGAATAACTGTCAGGTGCCAAGTTTAACATTTGAACCCTGGCCAGGTTACTGGTTTATTAAAGAACCATGATAAAGGCACTAGCCTACTCTGGGCTTTGCTCCTCATCTGTAAGGTGGTTGGACTAATAGCTAAATGCTATTTAACTTGTGCTCAGTTGTTTCAAATATCTATTCCGTAACATCTTACAGAAAAACCCAGACAAACTTTTTGGCCAACCCAATACATAAAAATAAACAAAGTGGAACTCACACTTTAAGCAAAGGAGGTATCAGTTTAGATTATCAACAGGACTTGCTAGGATGGGTCTAGATTGTGGCAATGAAAAGGTAAGCAGCCAGAGTCTTTTAATGCATGTCTTAACCCATTGCTTCTATGCTTATAATCCTTCCTTTAATAAATTTATTCAATAAATACTGAAGGTCTGCTTTGTGCCAGGCGCTGTTCTAGGCTCTTGGGACTACAGAGGCAAACAAAGTAAGATTTTCATGACCTTGTAGAGGTTATGATCTACTGGATAAGGAAGATGATATTTGATTAAATATGTATTAATAAGTAATATACACAAATTTAGAGGGTGCAGGGATTCATGCTGATAGACATTTAGAGAGTGAGGTAAGGAGAGTTTCTTTGCGGAAGTGAAATTTAAGCAGAAACCTGTACACAGGAGCGAGCCAGGCAAAGATCTGGGGAGAGAGAGATCCCAACAGGGGTCCTGGGTGGGGATGAGGTTGGCACATCCAAAGAAAGGCAAGGTCAGTGACTGGAGCAGAGCGAGAAGGGGGGTAAATGTAGGAGTGACCAATGAAGTTGTGAGTCGGGATCACATGGGTCCTTGTTAAGAAATTTCTAATGTATTCTCATGAATCTGTTGAGAATCTACTGGAGAGTGTGTGACAAAATCTGATGTACACTTTAGAAAATCACCCTAGGTGCAGTTCAGAAAATAGACTGTAAGGAAGGCAAGCGTGGTGAGGTCCACGGGCTAGGGCACAGGGTAAACAAAAAATGATGGTGGCTTGGTCTAAGCTCCCCACAGCCGAGGGAAGTAATCCAAACTTGCAGTCAGCAAATCAGATCCCCTGGGACCTATTCCTTCCTTATCTTTCCAGTTTCACTTATAGTAAACCCCTTCCTCCTTCTCCTTGCTTTATGTCTGTTCACCTGTCTGAACCTTTGCACATCTGTTTCCTGTATTTAGAATGACCTCCATTTTTGCACATCTGTTTCCTCTATTTAGAATAACCTCCATTTTTCTCTTCATGGTCCAACAGAGATCTCACCTTCCTGTTTCAGAACTTCCTCTTTGAAACATTTCCTGGAACTTCCAGGAAGAGAAGTTACTATAGAATCTCATATAATATAAAACTGATCTTTCATGCTGAATTACAAGTGTTACTATGTCGAACTGGATGGTGTAATTTTTTTTTCAGTTTTATTGGTGTGAGAAAACTAATGATATGGAAATTACTGAGCTAAACTTAAACTCACAACACTATGAATATCACTTAGGTTATTCTTTTCAGTACAACTAACATTTAGTAATTCATGCTTATAACTGAGAAACTCGTTTTAGTTTAAAACACTCAAAGAGTGTTTAGAAATTTGCCAAGAAATAAATTTAAAAATTCACATCTTAGAATCAGAGTATCTTAAGTGCTAAAAACATTGCCTGTATATAAAATGGTCTACCTTGTGTGTGCAATAAAACAGTATTTTTGAGTCTGTATACAATTATTCCATATTAAAGTATGCATTGAGTGTGACCAATTAGAAAAAGGAACTACTGGATTGTGCTCCAAGGCTCAGTACACTTAGGATTTTTCAGGCTCAGAGTATTACTTGGTAATTCTGTTCAACTTCTTTTACGATTAGACAGGTAATCAGTATCGCTGGTACAATCAATAATAAAACTTATACAACCCACTGTATCTTTCATTTTGTACTTCTAAATCCAAAGTGAATACTGCAAGGAAAAAATATTGACACCTGAATCTCTTCTATCCCAGAGCTCATTTGAATTAAGGGTATAGGGCCATACGTTAAGTAAATGATGAATACACCAAGTGGAAAAGCCTGTTCTTTCTAATGACAGAAGCCTTGAATATAACTTTAAAAAACTGTTTAAAAATGTATTTTCAAAGATTTCCAAGTAACTCTTTGGATGAGTTCATAGGGCACAGCTGTAAAAATAGATACCTATACATTATAGCCGAGTTAAAAATATTTCTTGCAATATATTTAATTCTAGAAACAGTTATACATTAAAACAAATCTCTGTAAACTGAATGAAATCTCAGTGCACCAGTGGTTCCCTGACTTAAAACAGTTATGACCTGTCCCCCACATGAAGACAGTCACACACTGTTTGAGAAAGTCCATAATAACAAAATGCCCCCACGAAACTAGAAAACTTGTAAGAATTTTTAATTTATTAATATGACTATCAATATGCCTATATACCTAAAAATTGACTTACAGTTACATATAGTGACATATTTTTCAGCCCACAGCCAATGTTTAATGTATATGGGTTGCTGGCAACAGAGTGATATCTCAGAAAAACCTATTTAGACGCTTCGGGGTTTGAAGATCTAGAGTTCAGAAACCAGTGCATTAGGGGAACTCTTAATCTGAACATAAATCTAGTTTTAAATAGAACTATCAGATTTATCAATAACCTTCTAAAGAATTATATATTAGGTTTTCTTTAAGTAGGATACACCTTCTTTTATACCTGATTATTAACATTTCTTATTTTCAGCTATAGAGATCTTCACCAATGTGTCCAACATACCTATATGTTCTTTTCCCTTTGAAGCATATTTTTAAATAATTACACTCTATTATTCAAAGGAACATAAAAATTAATTTTTCCTCTGTAAGAACTAGGACTAAGGCTTATCTGAGGTAGATTAAGAAAGTTTCCAGGAACAAAATAAGCATGGATGAACTATGAAGATTATTTTACACTTTCTGCTCTAGAAATGCTCTCTCTGGAGCAACAAAGGTTAACATTCTGGAGGAAGGAAGAATAGACTGATTAAATGATCTCCACAGATCTTCCCACTAAAGAATTCCAGTATCCACGGGTTTAAACGTTTGGTCATCCTTTGCCTTATCTATTTATGTTCAATGCTTATTCCATCATACTTGAATATGAATATTAATTGTACTCACCACAATCAGTCTACAATTGACACTTGGGAGATTTCAAGATTAGAACAAAATTTCAATCTCATTACATCATAAAATAATAACCTTCTCTCTCATTTTTGTCTCACGTAATATGGTCTTTTTGTGGTATTTCTACATGGATGTATACTTTTCTATCTTTTCCCCCAAATTTCTAATGAAATAGTCCTCACTGAAATTTAGAATTAGGCACCAGGAGCCTTTACTGCCTCCTAAAGTCTGCAACCACACAGTTAACATCAACTCATCCATTGTCTTCTAACTGAAAAGAAGCACTCTTACCGTGTAGCCCTCGGTATACTGAAAAGGAGCCCTGGAACTTTCGTCTGCTGTTGGACTCAGAGGCTTGGGGTCAGACATGGAGCGTTGCATCATCTTGGCTGTCTTAGGACTTGCTGGGGGAACTTTAGCCATATCGGGGTGCAGTACTTTCTGTGGACTTACATCATCAGGGAGGGGTTTCTCATAAGGTACAAAGGCTGATTCTAAGGCTTTGCCTGGTGAAAGTGGTGAGATGGGTGAATAAAGGACTTTTGGAGATTTGGGTGGGGAAGGAGCCAGCTGTAATGTGGAATCTGCCCGAAGGTGAGATGAATAACCAATCTCTAAAGGTGTTGGGCGTTTCTTGTCTTTGGGTGGAGATGTGGCACCCAGATATTGAGGACTTTGTGTGTCTGAATCTGCTTCTGTTTGACATCCTAAACTGCCCCCTTTGGAAGTCTTTTCTGGTGCTGAAATGTGTTTAATTATTTCTACCTTGGCATCCACGCGTGCCCGTATCGAAGGCGTTCTTATGGTTCCGACTGGTTCAGTTTGCACAGATATCTCTGCTACTGTTTGAACTGCTATACTGGAGACTTTGGAAAGGAGTTTGGCCTTGTCTGCCTCTGTAGTGCTGTCACCGTATTTCCCTACGCGAGCTTTTCTCCTTGATCTAGTAGGCATATCCCATTCATCCTGATCTTCATCATCCGTTTGGACGCTTGTATCGACACTCTTTTTAGTCCTCCTTCTCCTACTCACGTAACTCCGATCCGCTGCATCTTCATCGTCAGTTTGTACCCCACTGTCCACTATCTTTTTAAAGCAGCAGGGATCATCTGCCAGATTGTCCCCCATCTCATCATAGTGGCCACGGACTTTAGCTCCAGAACTTCTCTTTTTGGGTTGCTTCTCCTCTTTTACAACCACGTCTGTCAGAGGTATTTCTGAAACAGTACTCAGGATGCCAGGTGGGGCAATGTACTGAGTAACCCCATCTGACTGAACTGTATACCATCCTTGGCTTTGTGGTATTTCAATCGCCACCACGGCAGAGGCTGTGGTGGTTGTATCTTCGGTCGCCCAAAACTGACCACCTTCTGGGGCAGCATACTGACCTTCCAGAATGGCCTGCTCTGTAGTGGTTTGTGGAGAAGCAGTTGCAGAGGGGTCATAGTTATACTGGTAGATCTGGCGGATCTTTTGCTCCTCGAGCTGCTGGTGAAGCTGTTGCTGCAGCTGCTGGATCTGCTCCAGCTGCAACTGCTGCTGCGCTAAAGTCTCCTGTCTCATCATGAACTGGGCTTGCCGCTCCTCTTCTTGCTGATACAGGAGATGCTGCTTCATTGACTGCAGCTCCTCCAGCTTTTTTTGAACCATGAGCTTTTCCTGTTCTCGGAACCTTTGAATTTCCTGCCGTTCCCACTCTAATTCCTCAGCAAAACGCTGCTGCTTAATTTTCTCCAGTTGCAAGAGCTCACGCTCCAAGTCCAGTTGCTGTTGTTGCTTATCTTCTTCGGGGACGATTAAAAGCGCACTTTCCTCTCCCACCACTTCAGAAAATACTTCAGACGCTGTGGTTAAAGTGGGAACTGAGTCCATCGTCTCAGCTGTCAGAGTTTCCATAGTGATAGTTTGCAAACTGGCATTGATATCAACACCAGTCACTGCAATGTCTGTTACAGATGCACCTGTTGTCAAGAAATATGATCTAGGCATTGGCTGGCTCTGGTGCAGGGCAGATAATGAAGTCACAGCGTCAGCTGCGTGCACACCAGACAAATCCCTCATGGTGTTGCTGAAAATGGAGCCAGGTTGTGTGGTGATGGCAAATGTGGAAGGAATTGGAGTTGCTACTGAAGAATAGACAACACCATTAGATGACCTCAAAACACTCCCCACACCATACTGAGGTCCTGGAGGTGGAGTCATTCTTGCTGTGGAATACTGTGGAGTACTAATCCCAACTCCTGAAATGACTTGTCGTGTTTCTGGATAGGGACCTGTAGTCTTGCTTGAATAATCCATTACCTCACCTGAAACACAGGGTACAGTTATAGTCCAGTTCCCAGAACGAATGATGCTTTTGGGGTTGGAAAGCCCACTCAGTCTTGAAGAACATAATGAACGGGACTGCATGCAAATCCACAGGTTAACCTACCTAGGTGCGGAATAAAAGCAATGTTGAACATGCAGGCACATGCAGGTGACTTTGCGTGGAACAGATTAACAAAAAAAAAAAATGAAGAAACAAAAGCGCACATGTACTCCAAAATATGTTGCCAAAACATCCAAAGAAAGATGAAAAGTAACAAAATTGAAAAAGGGACCACATTGTCATCCTGAAATGAGATGAGGAACACCATAATGATATTTCAAGGAAAGGTCTGTTGCTACATCATACTGACCTGTAGTAATTCTCCCTGAAGTTAGATCTACTGCTGCATCAGTTCCTCCAGAATAATCAAAAGCATTCTTACTTCTATAGAAAAAATGTCCAGCTTCTGCTAAATTAGTGTCAGACATGGAAGGTTTCATTCCCCCAATCCCTCTATAACCATATGGCCCCGCTCGATCATATTGATAGTGATCATCCCTATAACCAAAACGATCCTCAGGAAGAGTCGTTGCAGGCTGCTGTGCCATGCAGCTCCTTCCAAAAGGTAACTTATAAACCACATCACAGCACACAGCTCTTCTTCCTGCAGTCAGATCAACAGGTTTTTCATCATCTTCTATTACTTTGGTCACCACATTTGAAGTAGCTTCATCCATTGTTACAACAGTTCTATGAGACTTTGAGGTACTGAGATCCACTACTTCCCCATCAGTGATGCCCTGTGATGTGGTGCTATCAGTCCATCCATTTGTGACACCAACAGGAGGTGCAGTAATGGGTTTCGTAAGAGCTGATGTCATTGGGTGTACAGAAGTGCTTAAAGATAAGTTTATTGGTGCTTCCTCCCTAACTGTAGGAAAGGCCTGGCCACTTGGTACCCTGTATGGGGGCTCTACATGCTTTGATGTAGTGAGCTGGAGTGGCATTACTGTTGCATGTTCTAGACCCACTAGGCTTTCTGTGCCTGTGGTGTAACTTGCAGTAGCTGTGCACGTGACAACAGTCACTGTCTCGGTGATCAGGGATATTGGAGTCACTCCTGATGAAGTTGCACTGAGATTTATAATAGAGGGCTGGACAGCACTAATTTGTCTCCCATACATTTCACTTATTGTGGTCTGCCTCTTCACATCCATCATGGAAGCAGAAAGATCCATACATTTTTCAGTTACTTTAACTTCTACTTTGGGTACTGTACGCAGATCAATAGCATCACCAACAAGTTGCAACTTGACCTTTTCTTTATACTGTTGCTTCTCTAAATGGAGGTGATCTAGAGCAAGAGGCTCTGGAGGAATGGATATAGAGACACTGCTGAGACCAGTACTAGTGACTGTACTTTTCGCTGTTGAAAACTCAGCCTTGGAAACTTCAGCTGGGAGAAACTGTGTAACTGAAGTTGGGGGTTCTTGAAATGAAGATAGTGTTGTGACAGGGAGAGCAGAAAATGTCTCCAAAGCTCCTGAGATGTACAGGCTCTGTTGTGAAGAACTTGAAATTTCTGTAGCTGTCATAGGAGGAACTACAGAAAATACTGGCTCAATGGAAATCAGATCTTTGGGGGGTGATCCCAAGGGCCAGCTGGTAATAACTTGACTCCCTGAAGAATCTGTTGGAGTCCCAGGTTCAGATGGCAATGTGATAACCACATAAGTTTCCATGAGGGACTTGGAAAATCTTGGCGAGGACTTGTTAGAGTGAGGGGAAAGCGGAGAGGTAGGGGAAGGCAATTTATAATCTGCTGAAGTCACTAAATTTAATGTCATATTTGAAGTTATAGGCAGACCTGTTGGTTTGGGCTGCGTATCTGTTGGTTTTGCGGTAGTGGCTGGAGGTTCAGGAATTGCTGGTTTAGGGGCAACTGGAGGTTTGCTTGGCTCAGGTCTATGTGTAAATACAAGTCCAGATGGAACTGAAGATGGCTTAGGTGGAACAGGAGGACGTGCAGCGGTACATATTTTTGTTATAGGTAACCCATTACTTCTTGGAGCAGCTGTGGTCTCTACTGTAGTAACAGAATCTACTAGGGGTGTAGCTGCAGTAGTTGCAGTCACTGGAGCTGGAACCGTTAACTTTTTTTTAGGATGAATAGTTGGTTTAGGTGAGGTTGGTGGAGGAAGAGGTGGGGGAGGAGGAGGGGGTGGAGGGGGAGGAGGGGGTGGGGGAGGAGGAGGAGGAGGGGGAGGAGGTTGGGCTGATGTGTCCAAAGAAGAACTTCGAAGGAATGGACGAGCTTTGGTTGGAAGACAGGAAATAGAAGGAGTGCCAGATGGCAGCTGAGATGCAGGCTCTGCTTGACCAAAAACGTCTTCAGATAAAAAGCATGTAGTTGAAATCTGCTCCTTCATTGGAATGGCTGTTAGAGAAGAAGGTGTCTGATCAAACACAGTTTCAGATGGGCTAATTTTTGTTAGTTCAGCCTCCGACTCCTTCCTTGTATCTCTGTAAGCTTCCAAAACTTCCAGAATAATTCCATCCGCTGTTTCCTTCTTGGCTTTCTTCACTGGGTCTTTTTCAGATACAGATAAGTCAGTAGAAATAGTGTCAGCAATTAGCTCCTCAAGTTTAGTTCCTACATATTCTATGAGAGAAGGTTCCATATCAGATAAGGAAATCACAATGTGATCAGCACTAGTTCTACCATCTGGTATGGTAGTCCGATCTAAAGATATGTCTTCTGGATAGTCTATAATGCTGCCTGGGAAATATGTTGATGAAGAAATTTCCTCAGAATCTTCAAATTTAGTTACAATGTCCACTGGCTCAGTATAAACTGTGGTTATGCTATCCAGGGTAGTAATGGGCGAGGAGCTATCTGTGGTACAAACTGAAGAAACAGATGATGTGAGAGAGGGTGTGTCAGAGGGTGGGGCAGATGTAGCACTTTCTGAAGGCTCAGAGTAGGTCAAAATCAGTGACTCATGAGCAATTATCTCTTGAATTTCTCTTGTATAATCAGTCACATATTCATCCTCAATTTCTTCTGTTGAAAAATGTTGGGTTATTTTAACATCTGGGATGGACAGTGTTGCACTGCTGGTCGAATCTGTAAGAGATGCTCCTGAGAGAACACTTGACGTCAAAGATGCATCAGGCACCCTGTCAAAGTCCACAGTAGACTCTGTCATATCATCCCTGATGGGGGGCTGGGTGGGACTGGATCCAGGTGTTAATTGCATCTGTTGCCTTTTTATGAGTTCTTCATAGGCAGTATCAGCATCTAATAATTGCTTTTCTTCACTGGTAGAAGTTACCATACTACCCAGGTCCACAATCTCATGGCTTTCTGGGATGATAAAAGAGCTTGAAACAATGTCTTCTTGAGGCAAAACAGCATGTAAGCTTTCTAGCTCATAAAACTCTTTCTGAAGGTCTGTAATTTTCTGCATGGGATCTTCATAAATCTGTTCTGGAAGTCTTATTTTTTGCTCTCTCCCTCTCTGCTGTAAAAATCCATTTTCTTCTTCTTGCCTCGTGAGCAGACTGCCATCAACGGAACCATTGTATGTGTCCTCTACTAAAGATTCATAAATATAATCCTCTATTAACATCCCACCGTACAAAGGCTCTTTTTCAAACATTTCGTCTCGTTCACTTGCAGCTGGAAAAGCTTTATATTTCTGGCTTTTATGCATCATTTCTTCATACATCTCCTCAGCGCTTTTTAATGCCTTTTGGCTACCTTCTTTCTGCATAATAGATTGCTCATCTGTCGGTGAGTATAAAGACACAGCTGTGGGCAATTTATAAACTTTTTGTACTTCGATTATCTTTTCTGGGCTTATTTCAAAGCCTTCTGGGTCTGACTCTATGCTAGGTGAATATTCAGAACAAGAAGATCGATGGAGCTCCTCCATTTCTGCAGCCTGACGTAATTCTTCTGTTGGAGACGCATCTTCAATGGGAGAGAGATTACTGGGTGGTGTCTTTGGTCTTTCCCTCCTTCTCTGAGCTCGAAGTTCATCTTTGTCTTTCTTTGATTTCTTACTAGAACTCTTCCTTTGCTGCTGTTCTAATTCCCGTTGCTTTTCTTGCTCCTTCAATAATTCTTCTTCCTCTCTCAATTCTTCTTCCTCTGAAGAATCTTCAATCGTAGGTAAAAGAGGGCCATGCGATCTGTGTCGAGCTTTGCGTTGCTGTTTGCTCTCTCCTTTTTTGTGACTCGGGCTACTGTCGCTGTCCTCATCAAGTGACGAAACTGATGTAGGGGATGTGCCAGGAGTGAAGCTAGAAGCATGAAGACTAGAAGATCCGTCCCCCCTTGACCGATCTTCCGGAGAGTCTGTCAAGCTTTCCATTTCTAATTCTGGCTCTTCATCAAAGTACAAAGCTGTTTTTTTCTGTGATGTCTCTGCCGAATATTTATCTGTGATAGTGCTATTGAGTTCAATCGTTTTGAATCGACGTAGCCCTCCTCCTCCGGCAACTACAAGTTCTTCACTCTCCTGACTTTTAGTTTCTCTGTATTTAAGTTCAGGACTTTCATCAAAGGTCTCATCGTCTTCATCATGCCACGAATGGCGCCTCCCTGCATCATCATCAAAGCTTGAACTACTTTTTCGTGTCAATCGCCTGTGTTTCCCTGCTGTTCCTTTTCCCTTCCCTTTGGTTTCTTCCTTCTTCTGGCTTTCAATACTACTACTAATCTCTTTGAGCTGGTTCCTAATGAACTCATCATCTTCAGAACCTGAAGCATCTTCATCAGCACTCATTTCTATGATTTGCTTTCGAATGAAGTCCTCCTCTTCACCTGATCCTTGACTATCTTCATGTTTATATTCATCGCTGCTTGATGAACCAACACTAGTTCTCCGTTTTCTTTGTGGAACAGGTGAGTTTTCACTTTCGCTACTGTCTTCAATTGAATCATAAGGCTGCCTTCTTGTAGCCAACTCATCAACAAATTCAGACTTTTCTTCATGGTCCTTTCTGGAAGGGATGTCTTGTTGGCTCTCTTTCTTAACAGTGTCTTTTTCTTCTTGACTCTCTTTAAGCGCCTCTGAAACTGTAGATTCCAGCGTTTCGGCTAAACTCTGAGTTTTCTGTTGGTCCTTAGGCTGCTCAGGAGAAACCTCGCGGGGTTCTGTTTTCTTTCCTGACTTTTCTTCAAGTGTACTTGACTGAGCTTCCAAAATGGATAGGACCATACTTTCTAACTTAGCCAAATCTGAGGGGCTGGATGGGCTGCTTTCTTGTGAAAAGGAGTCCTTTTTGAGTCCCTTGAGCAAATCCTTTTCATCACTGGGAATAAGACTTGGAATTTCACCAAGCGAACTTGATATTCCGTCAGAAGAATATCCTGTGTCACTCAGACCTTGCGGGCTTTTCGGCTGCTGAACACTTGAAGTGTCTGATTTGTCATCTTCCTTTTCCTAGCAGGAAGGAAAAGATACAGGAAAACTTAACATGGTTAAACTAATAACATGGCCTCTCTATTACTCTCAAATAACTATTACAAACTGAGGAATAATTATAGGAATTTTTCAACTACATAACAATTTTTTTTTTTTTAAATCTTTGAGCACAAAAAATAAAAATGGTTGATACATATTAAGGTTAGTTTTCATTTAACTTAAGTTTAATTAAATGTCTATTCTCAATCACAATTGATTTTATTTCATTAATGTTGTATCCTTTTACATCTCAACACCATTTTTCTTCAAAAACATGATTATCTTTCTCGGTACATTTACTTTGGGAAAGAGTTCAAATGGTTGAAGAAAAATTTTAGTAAGTTTCCATTAACATAATTAATACTTTTGGATTATGAGGACAGGCAAACAAAGAATCAGCGGATGGGCACTGTACTTGGCTCCAAGTTGCATGGGATGTTGAAAATTTACCTAACAGAAACAAGCAGGTAACATGGCCATAGTATAATACTCATCTCACCTACCACAAAGGACTTTTTTATTTTTTTTTTGAGAGAGAGATTCAAACAAGGCATTGCCTTTTAAGTACACTTTGAAAGATGTAAAACACTATATTTTACTTGGTATGACTGTTAATATTATTATTCTGTATCATTTGAAATGAATGTTTAGAAAGCGTAAACTTTGAAGAAGCTATGACATAATTGGCCTGACTCAAGGTTTTAGAAAAAGAAAAATATCCAGTTATTATTTTACTAGAGTTGTTAAATCACATTTATCTTCAGCATCCCATCTCAAAGAAATTTAATAAATTTCTTATAAATGTCTTCGGATTTTAAAATACTTGGAATTTTACCTTCACACTATTTCAAAGCCAGATCCATTCAACCAGCACAATAACTAACTTGTGAATGTGAACAGGGGCTTTCCAGGGAGCTGGGACACTTCAGAGACACATCACAGTCTTAAACAACTGGTTTCTTTGGGCTGTGATGAGGCCATGCCAGCAGTTTGCTTTACGAATCAGAGAGGCCTTAAGTGAACTTATGAAACAGAGACTTTTTGCATAAATCCGAATTAAAAATACCTATGGGCAAAATGAAACCCAAGTGATCCAGTTAGTTTCCATGTTTTACAGAGAATGTCAAAATAACCCCACAGCCCTATGGAATGAAGAGGTCAGAGGAAGAGTTGCAGGAGGACATGCTCTGTCTGACCCTGGCCTATGAGGCCACCTGGATTCTACTAAGTCTGTATCTTGAACTAACCATCTTGATATTTTCAATGGGTGTATGGCCATGGGTTTCTCCTACCTATCCACAGCTCGAATGAACAGATGTCAGGTTGCACGAAAAACAAATACCATGCAAACACCTCTTTCTTCCTTCTTTCCTGCCTTCGTTCCTTCCCTACTTTCTTCTTTCATTCTTTTTCTCTTCCTCCTTCCCCTTCCCCTCGTTCTCAAATGTAAAAGTTGTTGGGCTGATACTCATTTTACATTCATTTCCATCTCAATATCTGTCTTTATTATGTATGGCTAAGGAGGTAACTCGAGCATATAGGGTAAAATGCACATTATACGGTAAAATGCTTTTTGCTGAATTTACAACATGGCAATTTAGAAAGATAGTCTGATACATTCTTTATAACTATCATGCAAAAGCAATGACTACTCTTTGGTTTACTAAGAATTAACTTTCCTAGATCATTTCAGATGTCTTTCCAGAAAAGGATTACTTATCTGCCTTTGTGAGACTATAGTAGTTGGGTTGACAAACACTCAACTAATTGGTTTGTTTCTCTTAAGAGCTACTACACACAAGAAAAAAAAACAGGTAAAGCAGTGTTCTCATAAAATCTTTCTGGATGGTCACAGTGGAGGGATATTTCCACCTCCTCACATCCCACACAATACCAGCACAATATTTTGAGTCCAGTATACTTTCTATGCCTTTCCTTGTCTGCCTTCCCACCCGTCACTAAATCACAGTAAATACCGTAACCACAAGGGTGGGGTGCCTAAGCTTCTTGTGAAAAAAAGGTCAAGAAAATGATCTTTCATAATCAAATTTTGATGGTGTCATTTGTGTTCTTTATTTTGAGTCTGCACATATTATAAAACATAACAATGTAATAAAATTATACATATAAGGAGGAAATGCAACTGTGGTTACATATAACAATTCATTGAGTATAATAAAGAATAAATTATAATTGTATACAATGAATTCTGAAGGTTCTACTGACATTTTACAAAAATAAGATTAGGATCAGACATACATAATGTAACAAAGGAAATTAAGATCCACTAGACAGAAGACTCAGACGCATAAATATCAAAATCCCTACCCTACAATCCCCCTTATGTGCCCTTCTGGATGTGTTCATGCTTTCTTTCTTTTCTCAGTGCTATGTTTTACCCACTTCTCCCTCTTGCCACTTTCGTCCTGGTCTCTTTCCTCTCCTCTTCACGGGATTCAATCATCACTTACCTATGATGATGCTGTGATGATTTTTCACCTAAATGACTTCCTCTCCATATTATAAGGTGGCAAAAGTCTGCAAAGATGTTGCCCTACAGGTTTGTGGGTCTAAGATAAAGTGTTTGGAGTGGTTAATAAGGAAATCAAGTTAGGTGACCAAAGGGCATCTGGCTGAACTGTTTAAAAGGAACAACTGGTCATGTACTTATTGTACCATGAGATATTGAAAAAATTCAAAATGTCAATTTTTCTCATACTAACTACCATGGGTATAAATTCCCCTGACAGAGGTGAGTGACCTTCTACTTCATTACTGTTAGCTTGTTAACTATCAGATCATATACCAACTAGCCCTTTTACGTCTTTAAGATGCCTACACATTCCTCTTTTCACCTGCTGCTGCTAAAACTAAAAAAAAAAAAAGCTGTTCTTCATATACAGAGATCAGCATACTGAGGTGCGTATGTGTCCATCCATTTACCCTTTCTGCAGCTCTCCACTCTCATTTGTGAGATATCTTGGTGAAAGTTCTAGTGCAATTTGTTCCCATGCAGGTTAACTGGTCTCTCATAGATTTAACATCACAAACCCTTGCTTTATTGAATAACATTCTTTAACGAGGGAATAATTTGATCAAATAAGAAAGAGTAGCTGGCACTGAGAAGAATGTAAAACATAGTATGTAAGTGGGGTCTGGTTTTCTCTATTCAAACTTCAAATGGATATCTGAAGTACTGTACCTCCAGACGACTATAAACAAAGGATTCATGTGAGGGAGGCTTATATTCTTTTAAATTTCTAACTCCCTAGGACTAAAAGATTGGCAGTTTTCTCTCAGTTGCTTCAAAAATGTGCAGTCACATACATATGGAATCTAAAAATTAAAAAAAAAAAAAAGGTTCTGATGAACCTAGGGGAAGGACAGGAATAAACATGCAGACGTAGAGAATGGACTTGAGGACACGGGGAGGGGGAAGGCTAAGCTGGGACGAAGTGAGAGAGTAGCACTGACATATATACACTACCAAATGTAAAACAGATAGCTAGTGGGAAGCAGCCGCATAGCACAGGGAGATCAGCTCGGTGCTTTGTGACCACCTAGAGGGGTGGGATAGGGAGGGTGGGAGGGAGACACAAGAGGGAGGGGATATGGGGATATGTGTATACATAGAGCTGATTCACTTTGTTATACAGCAGAAACTAACACAACATTGTAAAGCAATTATACTCCTATAAAGATGTTAAATTAAAAAAAAATGTGCAGTTGTATGCTTATTTCTGAGAAAAATATTAATCTATTTAGTAACATATTAAGATTTAATAAAATATTCAAATGATTCTTCCTAAAGTACATGCATAGATTACATATATAACACATATATACATATGTGTTTAAATATCACTGAATTTTCTCATTTATGCATTATTTTCTTCATTTGAATAGATAGGAGTTGGAATTAATTATCTATTTAATTTTTTACATGTAGTACAAATACAACCTAGAATAACCTCCAAAATTATTACATACGAATAAAATTACAGGCCTAGACTCCTCGCATGAGAATTTTGTTTGTCATCTTAGATTGAGGCAGTGAGTGGGAAGAGCCACAATTTAAGCACTTAAAAAAAAAAAAAAAAAAAGCAATGTTATTTTTCAGGAACACATTTTCCCTGAGGAACACATTTTCCCTGTATTTTCCTAAGTACATTTAGCATTCAACACTATTACACTGACTTTTATTTTTTTGTATATATTGCAGTTTTCTCTATGTACAGAATTATGGTACTTGAGCCTTTCTAGTCTGTGTATATGAAACAACTCTTCAAAATTTTCAGAAACTAAGATTCATATTTTTTACTTACTAACCAAAAGCAGGAAGCACAGAATTCTTTTCTTTCCAATATTCCACTGCCATTTATTGACCTGAAGACCAGTCAGAGAGAGGCAGTGATGAATTGAGACCCGCTTGAAACCTTCCCATGGTGTCGTATCTTGAGGCCTTCTCTAGTACCAAGACAATTCTGTACTGCCAAGCTTAGTTCTGCCCCTTTCACAGATTTTGAAACTTTTAGCCTTCCATGTTGAAGGAAAACGGAAGATTTTTAAAAACTAGTATTGGGGTTATGAACTGAATTCTTGGTTAAATGTAAGAGTGTACAAAGAAAGGAGGCAATATTAAGTTTTTGTCTAATGTCTCCCAAAGTCATTTATATTAATGGGCCAAAGTAAAACAATAGATGAATAATCTTTAATCATTTATACAATGTTTGGGTCAAAATGGATTGCTAGTCTGAGTGTTCCAAGCACTGTAAACAAGACTAAATCCATAAATTCACTGGGCCTGGAGATAAAAACTGGATAGTCCCACATACATGGGAATCCTTTTCACTTCAGAAAACCTCATTTTCCATCCTATACAATTATGCTGACTTTAGATACCATGGCTATATATAACTTGAATACTAACCCCTGGGTCATTTTAACCATAAATAAAAGTTTATGCTAAAGGATGTTCAAATTTTTTTTTAATCAAGAGAGCTATAATGTTTCAATGTAATATATCAAATGTAGACAAGCAGTATTCTGTTTAACTGTATAGGTAAAAAGAGAATTCTATAGCGACATACAATTTTAAAATATTAAACTAAAAAAGTAAAAGAGAATGTACATTTCAAAATATTTATTATATTTCAGGATTAATTTTAATTCCATTCAACTAACACATTTTGAAAGACAGGAATGAGTGGAGAGACAAAATGATGTAGCAATAAAGAAATGTAAACAGTATACTATAACGATATAAATGACGCAAATGACAAATAAATGAATAAATAAAGTAATAAAGTAATATAAATATATTAAAAAAGTAAAAAATCACACAAACTGGAAGCTCCTAAGGGAGATGAATACTTAAAATAATAAAAAGGCAGCATCCTAAAAGTGTCACAGGGAAGAAGCATTCTGTGCAGTGTTTAGGAGCCCAGCCTTTATAAGCAGAACAGGACTATAATCTTAGCTTTGCTGCTTCCCAGCCATGTGATCTTGGGCACAACAAATTTAGTTTCCCCCTCTTTAAAAGAGATATAATATTTACCTCAACAACAGTTGTGTGGATTAAATGATAACATAACCAACACAATGCCCAGAACACAATAAGAGATAAATTGAATATTATTTTGATTTCAAACAAAAAGTAATTTAAAACTAATCAGCATAGGGCATTCAGCAGTAGGAGAAGTGACTGCCACCAGGGAGAAGAGTGGCCCAGACGTCCAGGTGGGATTTTTCTGATAGGATGCAGTGCCAGTGCACAGAGAAGAACTGACTGCAGATCCAGAAGGCAGAAAGCATAAGCCACCTTCGGGAATCATACAAAGGCATACGTGGCTGGTTTTCTACCTCTCACTCATGGGGAATACTAGGTTGCTTGAAAGTTAGAGTGGAACCATAGTCCAGAGGCTGAGAAAGCCAGGCTAGCTATTTAGACAGAAGTCTCGGTAGTAGGGTACAGAATCCTGGGCAGGTGTGCAAAATGTGAATATTTTTAGGAAGTATGCAGGATTTTTTTGTATTTTTAAACCCAAATAGAAATTACATTTTACTAATATTTAAAAAATAGATTGACATCAGTATTCTTTTACTTCTTATGTCAGTTGGTCAGATGTTCTATGAAGGATCCTGGGAGAAAACTGGGAACTATACTGTAAAAATTTACAGCAAGGGCAGTCACTTTATTTGCTCACCTTTATATTGAAGCTTATCATTCAGTTGTGCCTTTTATCACCTAGTTTTAACCAAACCAACCAAACCAACGTTCCTATAATAGGTAAGTGGTAGACAAAATATTCTTGCCAAAAAATCATGTGTCAAAGTTAATACTAATAATGCAAGACATACACACACACATTAATAAAGAAAACTGACACAAAACTGGCCAAAAAAGTTTGACATTACCAGGAAAACCATTTTATATCTGTCTTACATATGTTATTTCTAGTAAGAAACCTTGACTAAACACATAATGTGCTTAGGCTATTTATAGCAAGTCATCCTAAGACACTATCACAAACTTCTAGAATTTTTGGCAAATAAATATTCCAGTATATAATAATATTCACACACATTTTCAATGAATTGAAATAAACACTTAAAATCTTCTTTGGAGCTGTCTTATTTAATAGTAAAAGACAAAAAAGTCACATAACATTTGGGGAAACTTGATTTTTCTGCCATGGAAACAATATGGTGACAAAGTAAACTGCATTTCTTTGTCAGCCAATATTGTTGGAAAGAAAGAAAGAACTGTGGAAGGTTTGGGGGAAAATCATTAGAACAAAGTAAGTAGCAAAAGGTTTGGTAATAATAAAATCAAAGTGCAGATATTTCTAACATGCTCAGTTTATAATATTCACTAGTTCTGTTTCAATAATAAGATACTTAAAGGATTACTACTGCGAGCCACCAAATGGCTCAATATTCAGTGATTTGTTTAAAAAGGTATATATATTTTTTTAAATGAAAAACTGTATATTAAATTCTGAGGACTGGCTCTTTTAATTGGAATTATTTTTTTAAAAAGATAAAGTTACATAGATAGCAGTGCATGCAAAATTCATTTACGGCATCTGTTACAAGTAAGCCAGTAATGCATAGAGTACCTCAGGATTTTACAGATGTGGTACACATTGTATACTAATGATACCTTTATATTTTGAAGAATATATTTAATATTTTGTACTGAGACAGAGAATAACTATGAATTTATTTTAACCATAGAGGTTTGCTGATTATCTTATGGGGAATTAAAAAGTTGTAGACTGTGAAGATTTAATTCTTTTTTAACAAAAGTAGAAGAACCCAAAGTTGTTGAACTTTTTGGTGATGACAAGTGATTATTAGTAATATACAACTTATTATATATTTAGGAAGAAAGTAAACTCTGGTTATCAGCCATATGCTACCTAGCAAGTATTCGGAAAAAAATAAACACAAGCTGTCTCTTCAAGAGAATTATGATGTGGACACAATCCTTTGAAGAAGGGTAATTGGAAATCATCATGTAATTATGCTACACAAAATGACATATCATTTAAAAAAGTTGTCATGTCTGCCTTTCCAAACAAACTTTAAACAGAATACTTTAATCTTTTTATAAACGTTGCAGGTGAAGAACTCCAGTGGGCTTTAAAGTCACTTGCTAAAAAAACATACTTTAAAACACTACATTTTGTGATAGTTAGCAAGAGGAAATGATTGGTATCACGTTAGATTAACATTTATTTCTGGAATTTCCACAAGTTAAAAAAAAAAACAGTTTTCAATTCCAAACTTAGAAAACAGGTAGCAAGATTTGGCAAGTACAACCTTTGATACACTTCTTTCATTTCTGGTATATTCTGTGGATTATCTTTTTTGTTATGGAGCATCATTAAAACTAAAAGTCAAAATATCAAAATAAACTTAAGCTGAATTTCAAAGAACTCAATCATAAAATTTTAGAACAAGATTTTCAAACACTGAAGCACAATCAAAGCTCTCTCTAAAATGCTATTATTAGTCATATCTTACTGTGATCAAATGTGTATATTTAAATAAATATAATAAAAATGGTGATTTTAGCTTATTTCACTGACTTACACATTTCTGTGAATGTTTATATTGCAAATAATATGTTAGTAATAGTGCATAGATTTAATTTAGAAATAAATATGTATATACATATTGAAGTTGTTAAAAGAAATAGTGATAAAAGGAAATGATAAAAAAGTGACACATTTGTAAAATAAAATAAAATGTAGTACATTAACAAAGTATTTGGATACTTCTTGTTTAGATTATATTTAACAAACAATAGAGAATCATTAGAAATATCTGAGTGATAGAGTTAAATTATCTGAACTCTGGAAAATAATTATCTGATAACTATATACTGGACAAGGGAAAAAGAGAAGGCCTAGTAACTAGTAATTAGATTACCCAAATCGTTGGTAAAAGGTCACGAAGGCCGTTAGGATACTGTCCTTAGGAATAGGAGCTAAGAGACAGAAGTGTGATGTGGAGAGCCTAGGCAGGTAAGAAGAAACCTCAGATTCCCCAGGGTAGTGACTGGGAGGCTAGAGACATGATGAATGATGGTGTCATCAGAAACAGATAGAAGCAGAAACTGCTTCTATAGAGAGTTGGATATGATTTGAACACACTGAGTTCCAGTTTACAGTGAGTTTCTGAAGTGGAATGATCTACTCGGTATTTGAAAATATAGGTCTAACACTCAAGAGGGGCAGAAGGTGCACAAGGAGATTTAGGAAATGTTCATGTGGCTCCCCTAAGAGGAAAGAAGACAAGAGTTCAAAGAAGAACCGATCGGAAAAGAGAAAGTAATAGAGATAATCGAAGTAGAACTCAAGGGGTGATCAGAAAGACAAGAAGAGAACAAAAAGGGAAGAGTCATGAAGCTTCACAAAGAGAGAAATGGTAAAAAGCATCAAGTTCTGCAAGGTGGTTAACTGGGAGAAGCAGCGGGTGGTGGTGGTGGGGTAGCTAGATCCAGCCATTAGAATGGAGAATACACAGGCATCTGCTTTCTCTGACTTGGATAAACTCATACAACAAAGGAAGACCAGGATTTATTTAATGAGCAATGTCTTATATACCAGAGACAGGCTAGTAACCATGTGTTAAAACTGTAAACAAAACAACAACTGAACCAGGGTTGGGATGGACTGTAAGTTCTAATTAGAATTCTAATATTAAGTTTTAATACCAATGAATCATTTCATTTTCCTGCAAGTCACTGCTGCCATCTGTGTATTAAAATTATTCAACCTGATATAAGATCTCTTGAAGCTCTAAAAAGAGTTCAGATTTCCTCTAAAAATGGTATTATTGCCTGTGCAAATACAGGTTAAGATGAGGTACCCTTAAAAGTTTCCACTAAAGAAAAAGAAAATATATAAAGAATAATATATATTCCAGATGATGCTTGGATTATAAATAACCCTCCAATATTAAACACACTGAATAAAACTGAACAAAATATATTATACTGATTTCACACTAAATACTAAAATAAACTTAAAAAAATGTTTCTCCTGAATTTTAGCCATACTTCTTTTTTTTAAATCACAATTATTTAATCATTTTATGGTTGACCACACCTTAAAAGGCTTTCAAATGAGAAGAAACTTGAGTCTTGCTTAACCAAGTGGCTAAGTAAACAGAAATTCCAAGACAAACATTATTTTATGTTAAAGGAGGATACTGATTTTATGTTCATAGTGGAAGGAAAAAGCAATCATTTAAAATTATAAGA
Source organism: Balaenoptera acutorostrata (assembly GCF_949987535.1). NCBI lineage: Eukaryota > Metazoa > Chordata > Mammalia > Artiodactyla > Balaenopteridae > Balaenoptera > Balaenoptera acutorostrata. The sequence continues at coordinate 82,389,080 of NC_080070.1, read as the reverse complement.
GGGCTTCCCTGGTGGCGCCGTGGATAGGACTCCACGGTCCCAGCGCAGGGGGCCCGGTTTCAATCCCTGGTCAAGCAACAGATCCCACACGCATGCTGCAACTAGGAGTTCACATACCACAACTAAGGAGCCCACCTGCCGCAACTAAGGAGCCTGCCTGCCACAACTAACACCAAGCACAACCAAATAAATATTTTTAAAAAATAAAATAAAATAAAATTATAAGAAACCCTTCTTTATCACTCCATAGATTTTTATAAGTTATTTGATAGGCATAAAAGCTAGTAAATGTTATATCTATGCTTTATTTAAATTAGATTAAGCTGTCAGAAAGCCAAAGTTCATCATTTTAGCAAACAACTGTTACATTTTTCTGAAAGTGCTATTAATTGAAGGCTTTCACTTACAAAATTACCATTAAGCACTCGGTGTACTTAGGTGGACATTAGTAAATTATAGGTGTAAATCTGCAAAGTTAGGAAAAAAAACATAACTTACTGTTTTTTCCTTCCTAGGTTCCATCTGATCAGGCTTTGCCGAGCATGCTGCCTGTGGCTGTTCTTTCATTTTTTGAGGCATCCCATCATCTTTCTTAGACAAACTCTGAGGTGCGCCAGATGGTAAATCTTCCATCTTGGTCAGTGGTTGTTTCTTTTCTCGCACTGCCTCTGCAGCCACTCTGCCTTCAGGTTTTCCTTCAGCAATCTGTACTTGAGTTTTAAGTGAGTCATATTTCTGTTCCTCCTCTAGAGCTGATACTTTTGCTCCTGGGGGTAACTTTTTGTCTTCAAGAGCTGGCCTTTTGTCTTTAAGGGTTGGCTTTTCTTCTTCAAGAGGTGGCTTTTTTTCTTCTAGGAGTGGCTTTTTGTCTTCAGGGGTTGGCTTCTTTCCTTGAGGGGCTGAAGTTTTGTCTTTCTCTAGTTTACTCTCTTCTTGGATTTGATCTGTGGTTTCCTTAAGGGGAATTTTTTCAACTGAAGGTGTTTCTTTCACTTTTTCTGGAATGATTTTTTCACCTTCGGTTTTTCCTTCTTGTTCCCTCTTTTTCACTTTTACTTGGGCAGGCATTGCTATTTTCTGAGACGGTGGTTCTGTAGGGACAGGCATAGGAGAGGCTTTTGGTCCTGTCTGTGTAGGTGGCATTTTGCCCATGTCTCCAAGCTGTCCTGATATCGCTCTCTGGGTTTGGCAATTTAAACAAAGCCATTCCTGAATCTGCAGATAAAATAGAAATTAAAAGATTAACTATATTATATACATCTGTTTTGGTGCATTTACCAAGGTTAGTACTTGGCAATTTCCAGCTGCTTTTTTGTATATGGAGAAGGTGGGTCATTGTTTTCTGGATCAATGAAACGGTGACTTTTAAAGAAGACTGCAAAAAGACTATTTGAAATCTAAAAACAGGAGTCCTTAGAGATCAGCAATGAACTCACCTCATCATAAAAAAAAGAAAAAAATGCATCAAAGACAGACTCAGGGTATTATCAATTTTTTGGTTAAAACAAAATCTGAATTTGTTCCAAATACAACTATTTTTAAGCCTCGTGCCTTCAAAATTAGTGTTTCCATTCAAAAACTATTAAATTTCATAGTAATTTTAACAGCCAATTAATCATAAGGTTTTTTTTTAGGACTTAGCCTATAATCTCCTGTCTCTTGACTTGGATCAAATGTAGTTCTATCTACCAGAGCAGAACTTTACAAGGCACACGTAGAGTTTTCAAGAATCACTTGTGCATAATTCTCCACCTAATTTAAGATTAAAAAATAATGTCATTCTTAATAATAGTCACATTTCTCATGCAATTGTGTCAAGAAGCATTCACAGGTTAAAACTGTTTGTTATTCTTTTTCCGCAGAGTTTTCTCAATTGCTGATGAAAACACTTCCTTATACCTCTAAGTGTAATCTATGGGCCACCTGCACCAAATCACCCGAGGTTGTCCCTAGACGTGCAAATTCTAGGAACCATACCAAAACAAGTTTATCAGAATCCTGGGATAGGAGAAGGAGGATCTGCCTTTTTAATAAACTGTTGGTTAATTTTTTTGCAAACTAAAGACTGAGAACAACCCTCTCATAATACATATAAATGATCACATGGGAGAGAGATTGTTAGACCAATAATATTGCAGAATTCCCCCCTTATTGATGTATATTGTGCTTTTTCTTACATCATACCTATTAAAATGTAAGAAATAAAGGCTATACATGTAGCTTCTAATTGTTACCATTTAATGAGTACCTATTCTCTAAAGTGCATGGTTGGAGAGTCATGCAAATAATATCGTGTTCGTATGCTGCACTGTCTTCTGACAAGTTCAATTTCAAACTGCTTTTCATATTGTATCATTCTTTCTAGTAGCACAACTTTAATTATTTAGAAACAAAAATCATTTATCACATATCTAGAATATTATTGGACATCTAAGATTCATTTCTTACTTCAGCTTTCCATTTCTTTAAAGACATAAAAAATGTTGCTTAATACTAATGACTGTTTTGCAATCTGTAAGCTGTTATAATTCTTACTTGGTGATCTAAAAGAGTAAAGACCCAAGTCAGTTATTTAATTTCAGTAAAATGTTGTCTATAAAACATTAGTATGTATTACGGGTTCATTTGCTTTCTGTGTTATGATCATCCAATGCCAATTCCGTTCTTGATTTCATGTCTAAGCAGCAAAAAAGTGAATTGTGGCTTCTCTATATAGTAACTTTATACAAAGTCTTGGGAAAGAAACTGATTTGATCCCTATGTCAAATTCTAAAAGCTCCAGCCCTTGTGTTGAATAGTTCCTAGAGGCGGTACTTCCATAATACCTACAGAAAATCAATCTTAACCTGTCCTGTGGTTTTAAAAAGCATTACTTGCTGGGGCCACATCTTAGGATATTTTCATTCAGAGACTGACATTTTAAAAAACAAAAACAGACACAAATAGCTGTGTCATTGTGCTGTTTTGTCACATGGACTCTAAAAGCCAAATGCAGGTGTGTGCTATGCATTCCTGTCGGGGCAGGTCCGAATGTAAATAAGTTAGGAAGTTTTTAATATACCAGAAATAAAGGTTTCATCCCACTGGAAATTCTTATCAATTATAAAAGTGTGATTACTTTATCTGAGTTTTAGGGACAAATTATACTTACAAAGTTGTCGTCTCTTGCTACTTATAGCATATGATGCCACAATGGTACACAGGTCTTGTTAAAAGGAAAATGTGTTGAGAAAATAAATGTAGTGATTATTTCAAGGTAACATACTCATTATTTTCATACATTTGAAAATTTAAGTAAGAGAATAAAGAGTATACTCTAATCTACTATGTCACATAAAACACTCCATTTTCCTGATTTAAAATAATGTTTGATAAACCTACAAGCAGTGATAACCCACCCACTACTAAAGTCTAGAAGGCAAACAGAAGGCAATAGCGTCAGTCTAAGAGAAAAAGGACCTTACGTTGAGAGCCTCATTGGCTAGTTCAAATTCGTGTTTTGCTTAAATTCACATCCTGATTCAGTTAAACGTAGTATCTTGTGGTTTTTTTTTTTTTTTTGGCCACGCGCTGCAGCTTGTGACATCTTAGTTCCCCAACCAGGGATGGAACCCAGGCCCCTGTCAGTGAAAGCGCGGAGTCCTAACCACTGGACCGCCAGGGAATTCCCTAAACCTAGTATCTTTAATCAGTACTATCCTGTAATTATTTTTAACATGATGTTGCTACACTTGGTCTATTGGTTACATGACTGATTTGCGTTTTGAAGATTATAAGGCCAAGCCTAATTTTTTTTTCACTTTACACTTTGTCACCAAAATTAATTTGGAAACTGATGTTACTATCATGTCAAATAATTATAACAGTATTCACTTATGCATCTATTCTGTATATATCTGGTCTATTTATATCTATGGATTACATATACTCTTGGGAAATTATACGTGCAAAGCTTATTCGATCAGGAACTCACACTGAAGTAGAAGAAAGAAGACACGGGTTAAAAATAAGTATAATATGCAGGGAAAAAATTAAGGAAGATGGAAAGGATACTATGGATTTATAAGGATTATCTGATGAATCCATTTAGAACATAAGGAATTTGATAAATTATAAATCACACAAGAGTATTTTTTCACCAATTAGAAATGCTGAATTGGTGGTCTCATATGTGTGTCTCTTCTTTCTGCAGCCCTAGAACCAAAATTAGACCACCAACAAATTCAGCAAGTAGAGGAAATTATAATATCAAAAAGGAATGAAAGGGAAAAAACACTATAGTAGCATCAAAAATTTTGTATTTCTTTAAACATGTAAAATTAAATTTTGTTTATTAAAAGACAGGAAAAGGCAGAGGCTAGGGTAAAATCAAAAGTAGGAATGAGAAAAGTAAAATTGATCAAATTTTGACAAAGAGGAGAAAGTTAAAAATGAAATTTCAAGAAAGTTCATTCAGGACAATATAGGCCATCACCATTATCACATCATCATTAATTACAGACACAATTACTAGAAACATTTTCTTCACAAAAGACAATTTGGGAAATACTCTATAACCACATAAGATGATGTAAAAATCTGTGGTTCACAATTTTTTGGCCTTTTTTATCAAAAATAATCCCAAAGATTTTTGTATCACTGTTCAGGAGCCTAACTTAAGAAGTATTATATTTCTGGGTCCAAAGAAATGTATCTCCACTCTTAGTTCCTCAATAGCCGCAATACTATTAGACACAACATTATTAAATAGTCATAATGTTTCTAGTTTAGCAGCAATCTGGAGAATTAAGCAAGATTTCTTAAATTATATTAAAATTCCATGCATAATGTATCACTGCCATATATGACTTTTACTAGCTGAAAACTCTTTCTATAATAGTTACAGTTGTAACACACATGACTATTCATATTTTGCCTTAAGGTTAAATATCAAGTGAGTTACAGTTTTATCTTTGAAGTATTTCCTTATAAAGACAGTGAGACAATCAGAAAATGAATATATATTATATATAATGTATTGTATACTGCATATATAAACTGAAGGCATTTCTATTATATTACTGAGTTTATTACATAGAAAAATAGAAAATATAGATCTTATGGAGGTTTTTTTAAAAACATACTAGTCATTATTATGGATGCTCTCAGGCCATTTCCATTTGTTTTCCTGTGTTTTTAAAATATATTTTATTTTCAGTATACTGTAAGTATCTCCTAATGGTATAAACACATTAAAAGTTTACATTTCATCTATATTATTATTAAATGTTTTAAGTAAATTCAGAAGAGTCTATACTATGAGACCAATCACATTTTTTAGTACTTTAATGTTAATATCCAGGATATCAAAATTCATCTCCAAGTAGGAACAATTCTGATGAATAAAGTGTATAAAAAATAACTCCATGTGGATCATAACATATTAGAATATATCCAGTTGCCAGCTAGTACACGTTAATAAAATGCATTTATGAAACATCAAATCACCAGGGCTTCAAAACAACACTCCAAAAATCCATTAATCTTAAGAGCAGAGGAGGAAATGAAGGCAGTAAAAACCCCAAAAAACGGATGCTGCTGTGCTACTCAGCATTTTTCGATCAATAAGTAATTTTCTTTATATAACATTTCAGCTGTAACTATAGCAACAATACCATTAAGGAAAATCTCAGAACTTCAGGCCCGTCTATTTATTTTTCTAAAAATCTTTTCCAAAGCATGATAATAAGACCTGCAGCAGGTTGAAAATCTGCCAGTAGACTTTAAATGGTAGAGAAGTGATGGTCCCAAAACCTACACGAGCATTAATATTTGTGTCTGAGAAATCTTAATAGTATCTTAACATGAATTTTCATTAAAAGACCAACTGGACTGATTTGGAAGCTCATATACTTTCCATCAATAGAAGTATTTAAGTAGAGACTGGGTGGCCCCTACTTAAAATTCTGTAAGGGAAAACCAAGCAATCAAGGGATTGGTACTATAATACCATTGAGTTTCCTGCCTACCATGAAGCTTTTGAGTCAACATAAATATTTTACACACATTTTTGTCTGTATATTTGCTTATCGTTCAGAATGTTATTTTTTTTTTAAGCTAAGAAATCATTACACTAATAATATGCTTAGAAGTCACTGTTTTACTTACTGACAGATTCAAAAACTGGGAAGCAATGTTATCTGCAACTTGTCACTTGTATCTATTGCCCCCTATGGTCTCGGCACTAGGGTTGTTCTATTTCTCTAAGGCCCACACACTCTTCAACTTGACATTCTGAAAATCAGATTTTTTGCTTGTTAAATTCCTAAATTTATTTCCTTTTGTCATTTGTAAAAGGGAAAAGGACTGAGTTCACAGTTGATGCACTTTTTTTTTTTCAGATTACACAATTGTTCAGACTACACAATCAGGATATTAAAAATCTGTGATCATTTATGAGACTACATTTTACAAGTGTACGCAGTAATGTGTTTGTGATACTTCTATTACTTTGTCCCTCCTAACAATGAATGGGATTATTTTTGTTCCTTTTATAATCACTGAAACAAGAATAACTCATATCCAATATATATAATTGACTTACTGAGGCTCTTCCTTATTTACTTCATATGTAGATATAAGAATTCTATTAGAATATATTAGAACATTAACATTGATATGAAAACTAAGAAAAAACCAAGTAGGCAATTTAAACATCAATTTCCAGTGGAGTTACTGAATGTGAAGGGTAACATATCAATAATGAAAACTAACAGAATATTCGTACTTTTAGGAACCTGCACTGGGGTTATCATTCTTAGGTCTAAATTGATCATTGGTCATGTCCCTATTCATCTCTTCTTTTATGTTTATTTCTGTAAGACCCCCAAACCCTTATCTATCACATGAAGTCTGTTTCACTCACTTGATGTAAGTTTCTATATAACATGTGTTTCTGCATAATGTAAAACTACATTAATAAACATTTCCATAAATAGCAAGATGCCAACTAAATATACATGCCATCATGTATATTACACCAGGGATTAATATTATTGCATACTGTTGACAGACATTTTTCTATGTCCATTTTTCTTTGAAGAAAACCAGGATCATTTTTCTAGTCACTTTCTCATCACAACTAATAAGTATTTTCCTAAACTAAGAAAGTAAACTCTGTTTGATGTTTTAAATACCATTACATAAATAATATATAAATACACACAAGCATTCATTAAAATACCTCTGAATAATTACATTAACACAATTTTGACAGAACTTGTTGAGGAAAATCAGGGGCTTAGTTTTCTTTTGGTAATACAGATACATGAAAATGAATATTTATATTTATGTAAATATGTATATTTATTTGCATGGATGAGAACTAAATAGGGTTAATTTCCCTACAATGTCTTCTTTCCTTCCTTCCTTTCTACCTTCCTTCCTCCCACCCTCTCTCCCTTCCTTCCTCTCTCTCTCTTTCTAGATGGATAGAGGGCAGCAGGAACAGAGAATAGCTCACTAAAACTGTTTTGACTAAGTAATCTACCTGATTTGGGTTCAATCAGAAGCACTATGATAACTGATCGCCTACCAGTGTGTATAAAGGACAACTCCAAGGACACAGCTGATTTCTCACTGGTAACCAATGATGCACTAAACTTAAGGGTAATCATATGTACTTATTATGTTGACTTTAGCTAACTTGGCTCTAAGCAAAAATTGAAGTCTCAAAGGTAAGACATCTATGGATTCACGACATTTCTATTTGTGATTAATTGTTCTAGTGTACTACACTTTGGGCTGATATTTATATAAGTTTAAGATAAAAAATAAGCAACAGTTTAAAAATGTATCATTTATGTTATATGAATATCAACTTCAAGTTTTTATATAATCAGTTCTCATCCCTCTGCTTTTATAGAGCTGTATTTTATTATTTCCTATTATAAGAGGCATGTATTTTGCATGTGTGAATAATTACATCAAAGAAAAAATACCTTTTTAGTCTTAGTCACTAGTCAGCACTTCAGGCAATGTGTGACTGAATTTTAAAATAAGATTTGTTTTGAAGATTTTAATACACTTCATCACAGAAGATGTTAAAATTACAAAGTTATATGCATTTGGAAGACAGATTATTTAAAGCACATTATAGCTGAATAAAATTCATCGAACATTTTACAGTATAAATAAAAACCAATGCCAATTTTAAATTTAAGCATCATTGTGAAAATAATATTCAAAGACAGAATAATCTCACAGACTAGGGAGCCTGAAATATATCGGAAAGGGGCTTGCACAACTGGATGATAGAGAATGAATGCAAGGTGACTGGGGAGACTGGCTGAGTGTTAAGCCCTCCTACAATGCAGTAGAACATGGTGCAGTACTGGAGGTTCTTTGTACAGGGAAGAATCAATGTGTTGATTCGGCAAGGTGTAAACTTGTCTAAGCTGAACTATGTTTCCTAGGATTCCCTTCCCTAAACGTTTCCCATTATAGCTTAGCACTAGAGACCGTGTGTGTGAGGTGTGGAGGGCAGAAGTGAAGCAGCAGCCACCTTACTCTTTGGATGCTCAGAAAGTTTGGGTACGATCACCAGGTGCTGTTGAAGTTCATCCATGCTGTTACTTATTGTTTGGCTTGGGGCAGCAGGCAGGCATGCAGCTGCTCTACTTCCCTCTGAATTCTCCTTCAGCTTCTTCATCAGCTTTTAGGCTGGAGGCAGTGAAAACAGACAGGTGTTCTGGTCTGTCCCCATGGGTTCCAGCTTGTCCTTGCTCTCAACTACTCTAAATTCATCGTCCTTCCCTCTACCTGCCCTTTGGACTGCAAGCTCCAGTGGCCTTTCAGCACTTTCCCTGCTCCCACAAATGTGTAAGGACAAATTCCTTAAAAAAAAAATCCTTGTTATATACATTCTATACTTGCTAATGGTTTTGCTTTTCTAATTAAAGTCAACGTGATATAGTCATGCTGAGTCTGTCGTTATTCAAGATGTGATGACTTTTTATCATTAATGTTGGTGTGTGTTCAAAAATTCTGATAGACTATTTCTTATTTTAAGTTGCATTGCAAAGAAAGTACACTTCACTGGAATTCAACAGAAATAGTGACTGTCTTTGGGTCTGTCAGTGTGACATGCATAAATGAGTCATTTGAAAGGTTTTAGTTTTTAAAACTGTTATGGTAAAATATTAAAAACAGTCATCAAAAATAATCTGTGACATACACATACAATGGAAAAATTTTAAAGGGTTGAATACCCATGTACCCACTATCCACTTAAGAAGTAGAACACTGTCAATATCATTAGAGACAACCAGCTGCCCTCTGCAACACCATCCTAGTCTATACTCACCACCAATAACTGCTATATTAACTGCTGTATTGTTAGACCTTCGTTTTTTGTTGTGGTTTTAACATTATACATATACTTTTTTTTTTTTTTTTTTTATACATATACTTTTAATATATTGTTTGCTTCTGGACATTTAAAAACTATATATAAATAGTTTTGCGCTATCCTTTATTTTCTTTTTATTCTTTTCAGTGAACACTATCTTGGAACAAAAATCATCTATGAAGTAACTGTGGAGCATAAAGAATAAACTTTATAGTGAACACCTGCAAGCCACTGATCCAATTAAAGAAATAGAACATTATCATTATATGTGAAGCATCTTTCAGACTCACTCCTTTATCTCCTCCTTTGAGTTAATTACTATCCTAACTTTTGTGTCTATAATTATGACATTTGGGGGTATATTTTTACCCTATGTGTTTGGATCCCTAATAATATACTGTTTGCTATTGACAATTTTGAAAGATGGTCACTACATTTCTTTTCTATTTTGATTCCCTATGATTTTAGAGTTAAAATTAAAGTGTCATTATCTATCTATCTATCTATCTATCTCTTTCAAAATCAAAGTATTTCCTCAAATCCAAGCTATGGTGCCATTAGCAAGTATTGATGATGATAAATATTAGGTATAAGACCATAGCTAGATGTGGGCACTGTGACAAACTAGAGAGTGCGTGACTTACCTGAACTCATTTAACTACATTTTTAAAAATATTAGAGACCCAACAAAACACATCTGTGTCAAACTCAGGTTAGGAACTACCAGTGTACACTCCCTTCACTGTAAGGTCTTCACCAAGTTTTTAATTAAAAACTTGGTGAAGACCTTACAATATGAGTTATCTCAGATTACTCAATTATTAAGAGGCTAATTTTTAAAAGAGACAGTATGATTATTCAAATATTTAAAAATATGGATAGAGTTTAACTGCAGGGCAAGAATAGAGACGCACATGCAGAGAATAAACGTGTGGGATGAATTGGGAGTGTGGGACTGACATATATACACTACCATGTGTAAAACAGATAGCTAGTCGGAACCTGCTATATAGCACAAAGAGCTCAACTTGGTGCTCTGTGGTGACCTAGATGTGTGGGATGAGGGGTGGGGAGGGAGGTCCAAGAGGGAGGAGTACATGTATACATATAGCTGATTCACTTCGTTGTACAGCAGAAACTAACACAACATTGTAAAGCAACTATACACCAAGTAAAAAGATTTTGAATACTCAATTTTTTAAATAGTTTTTACTTTACACTTAATAACTAACCAATATTGAGAAATCTCAGTGAGACTCTGAAGTAGTGTTATTAAATTCATTCATAGGGTATTTATCACATTTCCTATAATATGCATTTTATTCTAAGGATTAAATGTTTGATCTTTGCCCTTAGAAGAACCAAAGTGATTATATAAGAACCAACAAAAACATGATAAATATATATTCATAAATAACGTGTAAATAATACATACTATAATATACTATAATATAAATTCATATATACCTCCTCATTCAGTCAAATGATGTAATTAAGGTAAAAATGATAAAATCAGGATTAGGGAGGTAGCAACCAAATTGGTCAAGTCAAGGAAACCTAAATGCAGTAGAATTTACTGTGGGCTATGACAGGCCAGATAGATTCAGAAAACAGAAAAAATGGACCACATATTTTCACCAGATACTCTTGGGCTCTGTCAAGACAGAGATTAAACACACAGTTTTACTTATTAGGACGAGCCCAAGGTCTAGCAGAAAAAAAATAAAACACAAACTTACTATCCTTATGATAAAAGTTAGTAGAAAGTGCTCTGAAAGCACAATAAAGATGCAACTAATGTAGAATAGAAGACAATGAGAGTCAGGGAAGGCTTTTCAGAAGAAGTGACAACTGGGATCAACTGTGAAGAACTAGTGCTAGCCAGACAAAGGAGAGCATGCTAGGCTGAGGGGCAAGTTTGACAGGGAATTTATTATGACCAAAGGGAAATGTGCATGGAAAAGGAGAGTGACTAAAACACAGCAAATTCTCAATAAATGGGAGTTTTGCTTTCCTGCATTTCCATAAATTGTTTTATGCCATATTATATGTCTTATACCCATATTATAGGTATCCCTTTGCATTGAAGACCAAGTTAAAAAATATTTCAAACTTCAGGTATTAAAGCTTCATTGATTTTTTTTAGAAGGAAAGAAAAACATAAATTTGATATTTAGCTTTAAATGTATATTATATAATTATTAAAGTGGACTGGCTATTTAGCATTGAGATCCATACTTATAAAAGTAATACTAACCAATATATAGCTTCCCATAAATTAAGGCACACAACATTTTGGTTGTGTTTGAATACTACTGATATACTGATACAATCTATGCTAAATAAAAAATTTTGTATATTTTGGAGATTAATCCTTTGCCAGTTGCTTCATTTGCAAATATTTTCTCCCATTCTGAGGGCTGTCTTTTCTTCTTATTTATGGTCTCCTTTACTGTGCAAAAGCTTTTAAGTTTCACTAGGTCCCATTTGTTTATTTTTGTTTTTATTTCCATTTCTTTAGGGGGTGGGTCAAAAAGGATCTTGCTGTGATTTATGTCAAAGAGAGGTCTTCCTATAGGGGCAGGACAGGAATAAAGACGCAGACACGGAGAATGGACTTGAGGACACAGGGAGGGGGGAGGGTAAGCTGGGACGAAGTGAGAGAGTAGCATTGACATATATACACTACCAAATGTAAAATAGATAGCTAGTGGGAAGCAGCCGCATAGCACAGGGAGATCAGCTCGGTGCTTTGTGACCACCTAGAGGGATGGGATAGGGAGGGTTGGGGGGAGATGCAAGAGGGAGGGGATATGGGGATACATGTATACGAATAGCTGATTCACTTTGTTATACAGCAGAAACTAACACAACATTGTAAAGCAATTATACTCCAATAAAGATGTTAAAAAATTTTTAATGAAATAATAAAATTTTAAATGTACTTTTATTATTTAGGAGACTTTTAAAACCTAATCTTTCTATATTTTCATTTTCTTCCTGCAAAACTAGGACAATCATTCATACCTATGCTATTTAATTTCCTGATTTAGTCTGGAGAATAGTGAGGTGAAAGTTACTTGGTAATTTATAAGCCGTCTATAAACTTTAGCTGTCCTCAAATTACTTTTGCTGTTATTTTTAAAACATGCTCTTAAATCAGGTTATACATATTCTTTATTGACATCAGTCTCAGAGAATCTCCTGACTATTATAAGAAAATATTATTTGTTAATCATAATGTAATTTTATACTCATTTTATACTGTCAATTTTTAAGGCAATCCTAAAACTACTAAACTATACATGAAATGTAAATAGGACTTTGTCTAGTTTTTAAAACTATCTTTCTATAACAATCAACAGAAGAATAGGATTTAAAAAAGATATCTCTATATATTCTCTCTGGTTTTACAGAATTAAATATATTTCATATCAGTAATATTCTAGGTCATATTTAGCTTATTAAAATGCTTATTTCACATTCTGTTTGATTCTATTTGATTTCTTAGAAATTAGGAATTAGGAAAAAGAAATGCTATATATATTAACATTTTGCTAAATAATATATAACATATCATTAGCATAAATACTGCAGATCTAACTAAACACTAAATTTTAGTACACAGTGCCAAACTTTAAAATATATATTTACGTTAGCATACATATATATTATATAATTATTTAAAACAACTATAGTTAATAAAATGTAATACACATTGCAAGTGTGAATGAGGTCTTGGGCAAAAGAGCAAAACGAAGGAAACAGTACTGCTAAAGATATAATCAATCCTTATTTCATAAGCATCATTTTTACAAATGCCTTTGGGTAATATGTTCTTTTAGCTTCTGCATAAAAAGTCAAGGGAATCTTACCACATTAGTCATAAAAACAGCTAAAGCTGTTTAAAAACAGCTGATATCTGCCTAGACTGAATAGGACTACTTTAAAACACAAATCTATTTTGGCAGCTACTAGGAAAATAAAATTTAAAAAACTGACACCTTGAGATTAAGCAGGTTTCAGTTTCATTTGGTGTTCTATCACGATTTAGGTACATGAAAAAAGAAAATTTTTTCCTAATAATCTCTCAACATCTACAATCATGATATATATTTATGACTATAACAAATATAAAACATTTAGTTTTGTGAAGAAATTAATCTCAGTACTAACACTACCTCAGGCCATATCAAAGGTTGATTTTCTAACATGAAAATTCCCCTTCTCTTTCTGAGGGTTACTTAATTTTGTGGTGTCCTTTTCAAATTTTAAGATTCCAAGAAATATATTTGTTTTACTCATTTAATCAATATCTCTCATTAACAATTATTATCTTGAACAAAACAGACTTTAATTCTCTTATGGTAATGTCAAAATTGTCCATTCTCCTTAATTTATTCCAAATGTGGGGTACAGATGTGTTGCAGAAATCATGAGATAGGTGTGCATTAAAAAAGAAACAAAAATAAAATCAGTATTGTGGTCAAGGGCTTAGGTATGGAGATCTTGAGCCTAACTCCAGAAACACTGTCAATATTGTAACAACCTTGAAAAACAAAAATGCATCATCTACCTACCAGGTGGTAAGGCCCCTCCTATGACCTTAAACCTGTTTGTTTGCTATTTTGTTTTTCCAGCCTGCTACCAAAGTTCTTGCTCACGTAGCTACATTTAGCCCTGTATGTTTTTTTCTCTATTTGAATAGAACATAGTATTTTGGACCCTTCATCCCTGAGAAAGCTTTCAGTAAGGTCTATGCATGCTTCTTGCTTCATCTGAAGCTGTTCTGGGATTCTAATTATCAGAACAGGTGTTATTTGAAATGATAAATTTAATTATATTTTAATTTGAAAAATATCCTCGAGTAGAGAACGTGTATCAAATTGAAATATTCTTAGAATATTGTATAAAATCAAGTGCAAAGCTGAAAGTACTTTCTATTGATAAAGTTGGAGGAATATTACAATAATTTATTGTTACCACCTGAACTTTCCTAAACCTAGAGTTTCTCCCTATATAAACTGACTGAAACTATTTAGTCCAACTAATGTTGCTAGGAGACCAGAAATGGATCCTCACAGAGAGCAGTTACTGACCCATTACATAACCGTATGTCCTAAAATGTCCTCGATAAAGGCTGATGGTATAGTGACAAAAGTTCAAATTATGAAAAACAGTTATAATTGTTATGAAAGCAATGGCCTGGAGGTAGAGCAGGCAAGATTATAGTGCCCAGGCAGATGGCTTTCTGATGTTCTGTTTCAGTCCTAGAGTCCATTTAAAAGGATCAGGAAGAGTCAATAGACTGAACATTCTTCAAGCAAACCTCCATGATATTTATTTTGACCAAGCTTTAGAAAAAATCTGACCTGAGGCTAATTCAGCATTATACTGTGTCAAGCCCCTGCAGTATAGTTATTTCACATAGCCCACTTGTTGAGGAGCCATGTGTTTTAATATTTAGCCAAACTGGGGTTCTAAATGATATACTGGTATCATCTTGTGAACGCTAATTGCTGAACAAGCGCATATGTTCAACAGGCAGTGCTGTGTATCTCTTTGGACTTGCTTTCTGTAGTGTCTACTATCACAGATTCATAAAACATCTTAACTAAATATATGATCAAAACTGTCAATGTATGTGGAAATAAACCAACATGAATCCAAAGCTACACTTATTACTAAGTACTAAAAATATTATAAACCAAACAGGGAAAAAAATAAAAATGTCCTTCATTTTAAGAATGGATAACAGAAGAAAGTTGATGGCTTTTTACTTATTAAAAATATCTTATAATATGCCCAGTACAGTTACTTAAAAAATCATTCTGCATTTTAACCATATGCTTAAAAATCAGAGATGATAATACTGTTGTCTATCTATTCTCAATTATACTTTTTACATTTTTGTATGTGTGAATAAAGTCTATTAAGGTTAGAAAAGAGTATTCATTTTATGTACATTTGAAAGAGAAATGGTATCAAATACTTAGTCAATGTCTTCTTATTTTTCATATACTTTTTTATATCATGCCTACCAATACATTATAATCCAGGGCAACTCATTTTGATGTGATTACATTTTTCTTATAATTACTTAATAAAGTCACAAATTAGGTTATGACTATATTTAAGAAGGACGAAGGAGGAAAAAATAACATAAGAACTCTACAATTGAGAGGATCACTGGAATCAGGAAAATAGGTTACAGGTTGTTTTTCCTTTTAAATCTGTCATCAAATTTCATCATGACTTACAGACATTATTGTTTGCACTCTCTGCAAATGGCCTCACTCATATACGATTTGTAGTAGCTTTCTTCTCAAATACAGTACACACAAAATAAATTATAAATATGCTGTCATAATTAACAAGATATGGCATTTTTTTATAAGTCCAAATATGCTCCCTCTAAAGTAACAAGCCACTTTTTTTCCCATTAAATACTGAACAATATTTGAGTGAGGAGAGCTTCACTGGCACACAGCAGAATGATTTTCTTAACTCTTTCATATTTCAATTATTCATATAATTCCTATTTTAATTTACCTGATTTTCACACTTTACTATTAATATTAAAATTTAGATCTAAACCAGGTATTGTTCTTTAAACAAATGTATAACACAAGATGCTGAATAAAATCCACTCAAACAAGTTAAATTATTTTAGAAACAAAATTTAAAGTACATTTAATTTAAAGTTCAATTTTCTTATGTGTGAAATTGGGCTGGGTTGGTGAAAAACTATGTTACTTTTCAAATTTAAAACTTGAATAAACTTCTACAAACACATAATTTAAAGAAATTAATATGGAGATATTCTATCAAATTATTGCAATATTATTTTTGATCACTCAAGAACTTCATTACCTCTAGAAATTTATTTCATTAAATGAACCTGTGATGTTTCATAGAGGCAAATGGAAATTTGCAAGGGCAGAGCAAGTCTTCAACAGTAAAAGTTTTCTTACTTTTATATAATGTATAATCTATCTATCTATATATTGCACCAAAAGAGGTAAGCATACAAAAAAAAAAAAAAACCAGAAAGGGGTATTCCATTTTACTTAAACCAAACATATTTTACAACTGATGACTCATAGTAGATAGTAAGCACATTAAATATATGTAATGTGTTGCCCAGTTTAAACTATCTATCAACTTCAATAGATGAAGATCTGAGGATACAAAATTTTGACTGGGGTTTACAAATAGAATTATAGCAAAGTGGCCAATAGTCTAGGATAGATACTATATAAAGTAAAATCTTCATTTTTCTATATACTACTGACTTGACTTTTGGAAAAACAGTCAACTTTCTCAGTTTCTTCATCTGAAGTAGAAATAACGGTACCTATCACCTGAGTCTTTTTGGTTAAGAGAGGTAATGCATGCATAGTGTTTTTCAAAGCAACTGGTGATAATATGCCAGACATAATGGTGTGTACAGAAAAAAACAGTAAAAATTTAGGGTTGAAATATTTGCTTTATATTATTAAGTCTATTATTATATGTCAAGTATTAAACAGAACTCTGCCTAATCAGGTAATACTTTAGAATCAGGTAGTAGCAAATAAAGTACAATTTTAAATAGTGCTCAAGTGTGCTATATTATGTAAGAATTTCATAAGAAAAATTCCTAATTCAAAGAAGGTTGCAGAAATAAGTTCTGCATCTAGTAAATTTAAATCTATTAGTTCCAACCAACAATCAGCATTGTTTTATATGTTTATATATTTTATATATTTAAAGATGAAATTAAAAATGGAGAAAATTAACCTGCCTATTGCTCCCCATGGCCTTAGTCCTTCCCACTCACAGACACAGCTGTTCTTCTTAGATATGAAAGGTGGGAGTTAAAAGGGGAAAAACAAAGTAAGATGAGGGTAAAGTCATTCAGATGTTATATGCTAATGGTAGCTAACACTGTAAACAGTTTTAAAAAACTTGGAGACAGCGCATTATCAATTACATAAAATTAAATTTAGTAGGTATTAATAATATAACTCTAAGCAAAATGAATGGATTCACACACACACACACACACACACACACACACACTATTTATACACTTTTTCTCTTTATTATTTAATAATTTATACAACATATAGGTTATCCTGGTCTCTTATCTTACTACTGTTCTTTGTTTCTCAGAAGTTTGAAGGTTGTTTTTAATTACTAACAATTCTGACAGAAGAAGACTAAAGAAACAGCATAAATGTCTGTTGATATTTTAAAGGCAGTAAATAAGAATTACTGAAAACTTGGAAAATGGAAGAAAGATGAAAAAAAATCACACGAACTTGTAATTTGTTATATTTCATTCCAATCTATTTTTCTATTTTTATTCCAATATTCTTTTCTACATTAATACAGTCGACATCATATATTACTCATTTACTTTATCTGTATCTATCAATCATCTATGCAGGAGGAGTTATATATTCATTTGGTACATATATACTTTTTCCTGCTACTTCCACTTAAGCTTATAATATGAGCACACTCAATGCTATTTACTAATATCTTTGCTTACATCATTAAAAATAGAAATAGTATTCCACTATGAAAACAAAAATTATTTAACCATTTTCAATTATTACATACTTAAAATATTTCCAGTTTTCACTAAGGAAGCTCTAAAATTGTGTTTCTAGGGCCATCACAAATCCATGTGTAACAATGAGTTGGATGAGTTAGGGTTTTCTTATTAGAGCATTTATTTCTCAAGAGGCTGAATTTCTAAAGTACATATAGATCCTCCTAAATGAAAAAATAAAAGCTGGATTATTAGTAGCTGCTATCTGGTGAAGGAGCTGTTTTCTTCTTCTTTGTAGAAAGGTAAAAACTTTTAGGGCAAAAAGCAATCCAATGAGGTACAGAAACTAAAAAAGAAAATCCTTGGATTTCCTGATCAATTACCTCTAGTCAAGAAAGGTTCTACCATTTTCTTTAAAGGCAGAAAAATACTATACTAAAATCAAGTCTATTTCAAAATACCTTAGAGAACTTACTTGCTTCTGTGCTTCTAGATCCTTAAGAGGATATAATTTATTCAAATGACAAAATAGCATTCTTAATAAAAGAAGAAAAAGCCAGTGACTTTTCACTGTGATATTTATGTTTTACATATGATTTTGAACAAATAGAATTTAAATACATTTAGTTTCTTAAGCCGATCTTAAATCCACTAATACCACAAGTTGTTTAAGGTACAACATTTATAAAAATTATCAGATATATATTCTCTGTAGATAGAATGCTGTTATTTTTGAAATATCATTTTCTTATAGAATTTCCCCTTTCCCTTTATTTCCATCATATGGTTTATCGTGTACTGAGTGCCATAGGGAAGAGGTAGAACACGGCTAAGAGAATTAGTAGTTACCTAGTAGTCTCTGGATTGGTGTTTCCCCAAAGTTCAATCCATTAAGGAGAATATGTTTGGTGTATCTGCAGCATCATACAGGGAGTACCTCAGATAAGAAAACATTAAAACTTAAG
Organism: Balaenoptera acutorostrata; assembly: GCF_949987535.1. NCBI lineage: Eukaryota > Metazoa > Chordata > Mammalia > Artiodactyla > Balaenopteridae > Balaenoptera > Balaenoptera acutorostrata. The sequence continues at coordinate 82,370,185 of NC_080070.1, read as the reverse complement.
AGTAAATAATTTCTTTGTGACTATGAAAAGATTTCCTAGCCTTGGATGATTAGAAAGATTAAAGGAAGTTTATGAAGAATAGTGAAAGGAGATGGGGGGAGAGGGGCCCTAAGTTATGCTTTCTAGGAAAACGCCTAAATAGGTAAGCATGAAGAAATCCTTCCCCAGAGAAGTTGTGGGAGTTGAGGGCAAGACCCAGAAAGTCCATGGATTCTTTGTGTAGGAATATAGGACCACTGAGTGGTAGAGCTTAATATGACCCAGAATTACACCAAAGCAGAGAAACATTTCTGTAACTCCTTTATCACTTCGTAAACTAATGGAACCATGGGAAAAGGAAAAGAGATGGCTCACTAAATAGTGTAGACCAAGACCATGGACAAGATGGATTTTTCAATATTTACCTTATAGACACATGATTTGATTATCATACAGGTAATTATATTTAAGGTAACCCCCCTGCCATGACTCTTTATAAATCTACTGGATCTTGTACACAGTGGGAGTTAGCCTAAGGGGATTCCAAATTTATTCAGATTAAGTTTTCACCAATTTAATGAATAGGGCTCAAAACAGACCTTGAGTTTGCTTACAGACAAATAAAGGAGTGTAAGTTTGTTATGTGCACAAGACAGAATGTCAACTGTAATTCATAATTACTACAAACAGAAAAGACTTTTTTGCCCTCTATGATGACTTTAAGAAAGCCTTTATTTTGCATAATTGGTGTTATTGATTAAATATGCTATCTCCTGAGAGATATCTAAATGTGATTATGCTCTCTGAGAAACATCATTAAGCACTGACATAATTGTTATCATATAAACTGAGAAAAAATTATTATAAAACACATTATGAAAAGACAACCTACGGAATGGGAGAAAATATTTGCAAACAATGCAATGGACAAGGGCTTACTTTCCAAAATACACAAACAGCTCATGCAACTCAACAACACAAAAACAAACAGCCCAATTGAAAAATGGGTAGAAGACCTAAATAGACATCTCTCCAAAGAAGACATACAGATGGCCAACAGGCACATGAAAAGATGCTCAACATCACTAATTATTAGAGAAATGCAAATCAAAACTACAGTGAGGTACCACCTCACACCAGTCAGAATGGCCATCATTAAAAAGTTTACAAATAACAAATGCTGAAGAGGGTGTGGAGAAAAGGGAGCCCTCCTACACTGTTGGTGGGAACATAAGTTGGTGCAGCCACTATGGAAAACAGTATGGATATTCCTTAGAAAAACTAAAAATAGAATTACCGTATGATCCAGCAATCCCACTCCTGGGCATATATCCAGACAAAACTCTAATTCAAAAAGATACATGCACCCCTATGTTCATAGCAGCACTATTCACAATAGCCAAGACATGTAAACAACCTAAATGTCCATCAACAGATGAATGGGATAAAGATGATGTGGTACATATATACAATGGAATACTACTCAGCCATAAAAAAGAACGAAATAATATCATTTGCAGCAACATGGATGCAACTGGGGTTACCATACTAAGTGAAGTATCAGAAAGAGAAAGACAAATACCATATGATATCACTTATTTGTGGAATCTAAAATGACACAAATTAACCTATCTATAAAGCAGAAACAGACTCATGGACATAGAGAACAGTCTTGCGGTTGCCAAGGGGGAGGGGGGTGGGTGGGGACAGACTGGGAGTTTGGGGTTAGTAGATGCAAACTATTACATATAGAATGGATGTGCTCTAGAAGGTTCTACTGTACAGCACAGGGAACTATATTCAGTGTCCCGGGATAAACTATAATGGGAAAGAATATAAAAATGAATGTATATGTTGTGAGAAAACCATAATTCAAAAAGACACATGTACCCCAATGTTCATAGCAGCACTATTTACAATAGCCAGGACATGGAAGCAACCTAAATGTCCATCAACAGAGGAACAGATAAACAAGATGTGGTACATATATACAATGGAATATTACTCAGCCATAAAAAGGAACGAAATTGGGTCATTTGTAGAGATGTGGATGGACCTAGAGAGTGTCATACAGAGTGAAGTAAGTCAGAAAGGGAAAAACAAATATTGCATATTAACGTATATATGTGGAATCTAGAAAAATGGTATAGATGACCTTATTTGCAAAGCGGAAATAGAGACACAGACGTAGAGAACAAATGTATGGACAGCAAGGGGGAAAGGGGTGGGGTGGGAGGAATTGAGAGATTGGGATCGACACATATACACTATTGATGTTATGTATAAAATAGACAACTGATGGGAACATACTGTACAGCACAGGGAACTCTACTTAATGCACTGTGGTGACCTAAATGGGAGGAAAATCCAAAAGGGAGGGGATATATGTACATGTATGGCTGGTTCATTTTGCTGTGCAGTAGGAACTAACACAACATTGTAAAGCAATCACACTCCAATAAAAATTTTTTTAAAAATGTATATATATGTATAACTGAGTCACTTTGCTGTACAGCAGAAATTAACATAATATTGAAAATCAAGTATACTTCAATTAATAAAAATTAAAAAAAAATAAAAGCACATTATGATAAAATAGGCAAATGAAATCAACACCAAAGATACAAATCCATAACGGTAAAGCAAATTATCAAATGAAGCATGATGAATTATTTCTAAGTTTTTCAAAAATGATATTCATTAATTTCTTGCTTATTAATTTTAAAATCAGCTAGCACTTGCTAGTAGACCATAAATAATGTTTAATCCAAGTTCTCCAAAAAGCAGTCATCTATTTATGTTTCATTTATTCAATAAACATTTATGAACAATAATGCTCATAAATGCTCATAAAAAGTAATTATGAACAATAATGTTCCAAGAACTCTTACTATCCAGTGGGGGTAAAATGTGAATTAGACGTGGACTTTTCCACCACATAACTGTGTATCTCAGTTATCTTAATACGTCTGTCTGTCTATCTATCTATCTATATTGTTACCATAACTTTAAAATGCTATGCTTTTATATACATTTGTAATATAAATTTTATACTTTCAGACATTTTAAAATGTGTCATGAAACACTGAATTTAACAGTGTCAATTTAAAATTTAATATCATGAATTAGCCATAATAATTTATTCATCTTATTTACTCAAATATTTTATGATATACATTATTAAAACTTTAATGTCCCTTTCTATTCTTATCCTCACAACATCTTTGATAAACATAAAGAATAAAAGGTATACATTTGTTATTCGGGAAATTTATATTCATGACAATGAACTGATTTTCTTTGAAGAGACTGACTTGGTGATATAATGGTAGAAGTCATTTTCATTTTGAGAAGTTGATTAGTAATTTATTCACATGTTTTGGGGCCACCGTTCCTTCTCACCACCTATCAGCAACCCTTTCAATCATAACTTGATCATAGCTATATCAATGCTATTATAATTTAATATTTTTCTATAAAATTTTTATTGGAACTATTCAAAGAGATTTTTCAAGGATACACACTAGGATAAGAGATACATGCAAATTCTAAACATCTAAACACTGCAGGATCATACAGGGATTTTAAAAGCTTTCTTTGTAGACGATTTTAGCCTTATTCAGTGAAAAGGCTGTTCATTGTCAAAACAAAGTATCAGTGCACTACAGTGCAACATTATCAAATTGCATAGAACAACTACTAGGGTCCCTTCCCAGGGGGAATAATACATAGAGCAAATGTAAAAATGTTCTCAGTACCAGCACTTGCTTAAATTAGTTTCATAGAGCAATCATTTCAGACCTCTGTCCTATATATTCTTATTGGTATGTTAAACGATCTTATGGCATTATTATGTATAGTTCTGAAATTGCATTTAACATCAAAACCTACTACTGGCTCAAGAGACACAGGACTGTCAGACTCAGGAAGTCAGGCATCATCTCCTGCCTACATCAGAAAACACTTAACTCTCTTCTCATTTCTATTTGCCTAAATGCTTAACATTGGTAAACTGACTGACACCAAGCTCAGCCCCACACCGTAAGAGCTATGTGTCTTTCTATCTGTGGCCTTCTTTCCATAGCCAGCTACAAAGAGAGAGATGTAGGCTCATCCGCCTGTTTCCCTCCAAGATCACAGAGCTCAGCCCTGGAGGGGGAAAGAGATGAATGGCTACTCTCTGGGTGCCAGCTGCTCTCCACAAATAATATCAAATAAAAGAGTAATTAAGAAAGTAGCCTACACTTTTTCAAAGAGTTTACTGTGATGTGTTGTAATAATGGAACATCCTATTTACTTTCTACTTTAAAGTCATCATACTAGATTGATAAACCTAAATGCCTTATAAGACTTCCATAAAAATTGATGCCTTACTTTCTGTGAATTCAGAAAGAATACTGACATTTATATTATTGCCACTCTTTTAAAGTACATTTCACAAAGGAATTATTTCAGAAATGATTTAAAATTTTTCTGAAGTAGGACAGGAATCATCTAGTCATCTATACTCAATGTGTTGGAAGGGTACTTTAATGATTAAATATACCTAACAGTAACGATACATCTGATAATCAAGATATGTTCTCAGTACTGGCTATAAATTTAAGTTCATTGAAGGTGCATTTGATCTTACCACCCAAGGTGAAACTCTATAAAGTGTCATTTTTTCCCCCTCCAATAAATTGTATCTTTAGAATCAAACATGTTCCATCTCAAAAGAAAACTGCCTACATTTGGTTAACTTTGTTCATGTATCTTACTCAAAGACAAAATTTACATAAAAGGACACAGGGGCTTCCCTGGTGGTGCAGTGGTTAAGAATCCGCCTGCCAATGCAGGGGACACGGGTTCGAGCCCTGCTCTGGGAAGATCCCACATGCCGCGGAGCAACTGGGCCCGTGAGCCACAATTACTGAGCCTGCGCGTCTGGAGCCTGTGCTCCGCAACAAGAGAGGCTGCGATAGTGAGAGCCCAGCGCACCGCGATGAAGAGTGGCCCCCACTTGCCACAACTAGAGAAAGCCCTCGCACAGAAACGAAGACACAACACAGCCATAAATTAATTAATTAAAAAAAAAATATATATATATATATATTAAAAAAAAGAGATGCACTTCCTGTAAAAAATAAAAATAAAAAAAATTTTAAAAGGACACAGCAAATGCAATGTATTTCTGTAGAATCTAAAAAAGTAAAAGATCCACCACTGTCTGCTATAAAAACATTGTAAGCCCTCTGAGGGTAAAAACTGTCTGTTAATTCACTGTTGTAATAGTAGTCTATCAATACCTAGTTATTGAATGATTAATGATACTTTAAAAATAGCTGTACTTTGAGATTTCATATATTTGTTGTGTTTTATATTGAATCTAAGATTATTGTTTAAATTACTTCATGCAATAAGTCAAAACTGCCTCTCATTTAAAAATTTTAACATTTAATCTTTTTCCGTAATTTAGATGTCCTCACTTCAACCTTTACCTCCCAAGTTAGTGAGACATTACTGCATCCACTAACTAGCTTTCCTAAGGCTTAATGCCCATTTTTTTCTTCTTAATAATTTTTTCTCATTAAAACCAGATATAGGGGCTTCCCTGGTGGTGCAGTGGTTGAGAGTCTGCCTGCCAACGCAGGGGACACGGGTTCGAGCCCTGGTCTGGGAAGATCCCACATGCCGCGGAGCAACTAGGCCCGTGAGCCACAACTACTGAGCCTGCGCGTCTGGAGCCTGTGCTCCGCAACAAGAGAGGCCGCGACAGTGAGAGGCCCGCGCACCGCGATGAGGAGTGGCCCCCGCTTGCCGCAACTAGAGAGGGCCCTCGCACAGAAACGAAGACCCAACACAGCCAAATAAATAAATTAATTAAATAAATTTAAAAAAATAAAATAAAATACAAATAACTCTTCAAATAAGTTTGGCTATGACAGGGTGGGTGGAAATAAATCACTGCACAAAGTGAATATAGTATCATGGGAGAAGCAATATCACACACTTTTCAAGGTCATAAAATCTAGAAACAGATGGCCTGGGTTTGGACATTAGCTCTGCTATTTTCTAGCTGTGTGGTCTTAGGTAAGTTACTTAATCTTTCTGTGCTTTAATTTCTTCATCTTAAAATTGGCAACGAGAACATCATCATCAGGTTTTGTGAAAAAAAGGTTGACATATGTCTAGTACTGAGAATCATGCCTGGTACATAGTAAAAGTGTTTGTTATTGTTTTGTTCAACACGTAAAAATCTTTAGTATGTGCAAATGCCGATTGGAAGAATCTAATACAGGAGGAAAAAAGTTAAATATCTTTATTATTATCACTGAAGGAGAGAGCAAAGATGATTCTAATCACCTTATTTTTGCTTAAGAGTAGATCGTACTATTTTAAAATGAGCATTTTGTGACTTTTATAATAAAAATACTAAATATTGCTTTAGAAGAAAATGCATATCATGAAAATTGCTCATAATATGTTGGGAAGAGAATAACAACGATGATTAAAAAATTAATATTATAATGATTTAATTTTGTTATCCTATATATATATATATACAGGAAAAACACTAAAATAATATTTGTCAAAATATCAATAGTAGTAAACTATGAGTGGTAGGGTTATAGAGTATTTTTATTTTATTTTTGGTGCTCTTGTACCTTTTAAAAATTTTCTACAATTAACATCAATGATATTTTTGTAAGAGGAAAATTCTGTTTAAAAAATTAAAGACATTTTTCCCTGTTGACTGAAACTCTACAAATAGAGCTTGATCAGAACACAAAGCTACTTAGTTGATATTTGCATCAGTCTTGGGCAACTGAGTCACCACCAGCCTTTTCAACCCAAATCCCTGCGGTTTAAGCAAAAATCTTGTTATCTACTTACTGCTGTTCAAGCAATCTTCATAAAATGCAAATCTGGCCAAAGCAAACTCCTACAGTGACTCTCCTTCCTTATGAATAAAATAGTCCAGTTGCAAGCTCTGCCACATGCATTCAGAAGTGGAAGAGTCACTGAATATACTTTCTCTCTCAGGTTTTAATGTTTTTTTATATGGTTTATTTACTTAAAGGCCATTCCTTACCTTTCTTACATAGCCAAATTGTGTCTTTCCTTCAAAGCACTGTTTGGTTAGTTAATGCTCCCAAAGCATACTATAGTGATCTTCTCTTTGTATAGGTCTTATCTAGACTCTCAGCCACTTGGATGCAAGGACAAGCACGTGTACACACACACAATTTTTATATCTATGCATCTAGCTAAGTACATTTTGCTAAGTGAGTTGAATTAATTTGAAGCAAACTGGTGTTTAGTGGACCTAAAGATTCTAAAGTCTCTTTGAAATTTTGATAAAGAAGTTTTAGACTGAAAAAAACTGTTGAAAAGAAGAGCAATCCTATACTTTTCTCATTTATGTCCAAGGAAAAACCTAGAATCAATTTTAAATAAAAAAATTTAGACAGGAAGGACTAGAGAATTTAGAGTCGTAGACCAAATACATTTGGGTCATCACTGCACTTCAATGGATAATTACACTTAAGCCTTCAATGAAATGTCTTCTCACTACTAACACTGAAGACTAAATTGGGGAATAAGAGTGCACCAACTGGGCTTCCCTAGTGGCGCAGACATTGGGAATCCGCCTGCTGGTGAGGGAGACACGGGTTCGGGCCCTGGTCCGGGGGGATCCCGCATGCCACGGAGCAGCTGGGCCCGTGCGCCACGGCTGCTGAGCCTGCGCTCTGGAGCCCGCGGGCCACAACTACTGAAACCCGTGTGCCTGGAGCCCGTGCTCCGTTAACAGGAGAGGCCACCGCGATGAGAGACCTGCACACCACAGCGAGGAGTGGCCCCTGCTCGCCACAACCAGAGAAAAGCCCACATTCAGCAATGAAGACTCAACGCAGCCAAAAATTAAAAAAATTAAAAGAAAAAAAGACAAACACGATAATGTCACTTATACGTGGAATCTAAAAAATAAAATAAAAGAGTGTACCAGCTGATCTGACCATGGTAAATGGGTAAACAGAATAGCAACCATCTCTTAGGAAAAGCGATTATAGGTTACCTCAGGAGAGTACAAGGTTGAATGCTGTTGGGTCCACTCCAAACTGAATTTAAAGCCATTAGCTGGTGGCTCACCTTCTTATATCAGATAATTTTCTCCATAACCCAAGGATAATTATAACCATCATACTCTTTCTGTTATGTTTAAGAAAAAAATGGAAGAATATATCTTTTTTCCTTTGCTTTTATGGTTGTCACTTTTCAAATCTTGAATAATTCTTTTAACAAGCCCAACTGTAACCCATAGTAACTGATCAGTAATGATAACTACAACTACAAACTAAGAAAAGAAATTCTTCCTCCCCACCAAAAAAACAATCTATAAATTGCTTATAAACAGGTAGAGCTGTGTCAACAAAAATTTTCAAGGTACAAACACATACACCACAGACAAGTTTATAAAGGTCACACATATAAGTCAGCTAGATGTCGTGCCCTCGTATCAGTCACATGCATAAGATTTCTCCTCAATTCTGGTGAAATCGGTCAAGAGACCTGGCAGGAAACTGCTGTTAGCAAATGAAGAACCAGTTTAAACTCATTTTAATTGGTCACTTAGATGGTAAATGCACATGAAGTCTTGGATTTATGTATATTTTTGTATGTCCAAAGACAGAAAATTTTGCTATATCCAAAAGAGACACTACATAGTTAAAGCACAATGTAATAAAACCTGTACAATTAACACAGGACAAAACACAAAAATGAAACAGTGAAAGTAGAGGGGAAAGGAAAGGAAAACAATAAACTCAAGTTTAGCTGAGTCACAGGTGTTAAGCATAAACCATTTGCCTGAGCTTTCTAGAAGGCAAGACAGAGAAAATGGATCGGCTTGTTAAAGTACTAGGCGGAAAACAACAAAAATTGGCTGAAATTTATGACATACTGTAATCACATTTAGTGTAAATAATTCACATATATTGAGTTATTCACTAATCGCAAATAATTCCTTTTTATATATGAGGAAGTTAAAGAATTTGAGTGACTTGCTCTAATGACCATATTCTCAGTCACAGAGTTCTCCAGAGAAACAACCAATGAGAACCAACAGAATGTGTGTGTGTGTGTGTGTGTGTGTGTGTGTGTGTGTCTGTGTATGTGAGAGTGAGAGAGTAAGAGGGAGAGAGAGAGTGGGGAGAGGGAGGGGAGGGAAAGAGAGAGAGAGAGACTGACTGATTTGTCTTAAAGAATTGGCTCACACTATTACAGAAGCTGGCAGACCAGCAGGCTAGAGACCCAGGGAATAGCTGTTGTTGCTTGAATTCCAAAGTAGCCTAAAGGCAGAATTCTCTCTCCCTTAGGAGACTTTAGTCTTCTTCTTTGATTGGATGAGGCCTACCAACATTATACAGAGTAACATAGTTTACTCAGTCTACTGATATTAATGTTAATCTCATCTAAAAATACTTTCACAGTAACATCCAGACCGGTGCTTGATCAAATACCTTGGTACAGTGGTCTAGTCAAGCTAACATATAAAATTAACCATCACATATGTTTAACATGATTTTGAGGCACATGGAACTTCTCGTGTCCTGTGCCATAAAATATCATTTTATTAATTTTCCACAAGTATATGTTTCAAGCCATTCGCCAATATAATGAGTCAGGATTGAGTAGGTTGATTTCTCAGAGGAGTGATATCCAGATAGATAAGTAGATACATAGATAGATGATAGACAGATAGATAGATGACAGATAGATGATAGATGGATGGATAAATAGATGATAGATATATGATGGATAGATGATGGATGGATAGATAGATGATAGATAGATAGATGATAGATGGATAGATAGATAGATGATAGATGGATAGATAGATGATAGATGATAGATGATGGATAGATAGATGATGGATAGATAGATGATAGATGGATAGATAGATGATAGATGATAGATGATGGATAGATAGATGATAGATAGATAGATGATAGATGGATAGATAGATAGATGATAGATGGATAGATAGATGATAGATGATAGATGATGGATAGATAGATGATAGATAGATAGATGATAGATGGATAGATAGATAGATGATAGATGGATAGATAGATGATAGATGATGGATAGATAGATGATAGATAGATAGATGATAGATGGATAGATAGATGATGGATAGATGATAGATGATAGATGATGGATAGATAGATGATAGATAAATGAATAGATAGATGATAGATGATGGATAGATGATAGATGGATAGATGATGGATAGATAGATAGATAGGTGATAGATGGATAGATAGATAGTCCGTGGAAGAGACAGTAGAGTGAACTTGATAAGAACATAGGTAGTGGATTCAGACAGATCTTGATTTCAAATTCCAGGCTCCACTATGTTCTGTGTGAGCTTAAGCAACTTGTTAACTTCTCTAAACCTCAGTTTTTTCATCTGTAAAATGGAACATAATACCTAATTCATAGAATTGTTGTAGAAGTAAGTGTAGTAATCATTATAAAGCTCTTAATATAGACCTATAACAATTGGTCAAAAACAAGTTGTATTTTTTAACAATAGCAATTCTGATTTGATGATGATGATGACGACAATTAATGGAATAATAAGGTTTTACCTCTGCCACAAAAAGAAAATAACCTCCGAAGCAGTTGGGCAAACATACTTTCCTTGACTTTCTATTATAGTTATAAGAGAAAAACTGCCAAATAATGATGCATTAAATAAGCATGAGATAAATGAGGAAAAACAAAGGAAACAAGAGGATCAAGCAAACAAAACAGTATTGAAGAGGTGTCAATCCACTGGTCCATGGGTTACTGTCAACCCACTTTTATTTTTACCTGTCTCCAGCATAATGAAAACAAAATTTTCAAAGCCAAACATTTTCAACCAAAGGATACTACTTAATTTTGACATTATATCCTTCCTACATTTTTGACGTTAACAATATCCACACCATTTAAAATAATGATAGTAGCATTTACTAAGGTTTTTTTTCTTTTTCTTTTTTCTTTCTATGACTTTAGGTGACAAAACAAAAATTTGACAGATTTACTTCAGACACACTATTTTCTCTTTAATATTCTGTGAATTCTAAAAGTCTGGAAACCATGGTTCTAATGTATGTCAGCGGAGCTTTAGGTAAGAAGATTCTGAGATGTGTGATTGCACAAAGAGAAATAATCAGAATCCTAGCTATTCCTGTCATGGAAAAGAATACCAATTATTGGAAGGAATATCTATGCATGTTAGAGTGAAAAAAGAATCACTAGCATTTACAGAAAACCTTCATGACTAATTCACACTCTGTATTACATAACTAAATGCATTAGCAGGTGTGTCTGATTTAAAAAAAAAAAAGAAGAAGAAGAAGAAAATCAAGTCTGTGCTGAGGATCTTCCTTCATTCTCAAACTGAAAAAGAATGTTGGGAACTGAAACAGATAGCTATTACTGAGTTTCAAACCTCCCAATACTTAGTTGCATTTCCCATGATCCTGTGTGTTGTCTGGGCTCCCTCCTGTGGCTTCCACTGAGGCTGGGGAAGACTGGGCTGGGCAGAACAAGATGTGGCCTCCTGAGCATGCCCGCCACATGGTGCCTCTTGTAGCAGGGCCCCACTCTCCACACTGTCTTTCATGCTGGCATGTCATGGTAGTCTCAGAGCGGCATTCCAAAAAGGTCCCAAGGCACACATGCTTACCAAGCCTCAGCTTGTATCATCATCATGTTTGCTGGTGTACAATTCACCAAAGTAAGTCCCTGGGCCAAGTGAGTACACAAAGACTTGGATTCTGAGTGGTGTGCCTCAGGGGGGCATGTCATTGCAATATGCTACAGTGGGGACCCCATGCCCAGGCCCTCTATTTTATCCCAATCATTCTGTACGGGCGCATTTGAAAACATTATGAATGTATACACTTCTTAAGCTCTTTTTCTCTTGGCAAACATAACACTTGATTTTAACTGTACAGAAGTGCAGATGATGAAGGCCTTTATTTAATGCAATTAACAAAGCCCTCCAAAAGGATTTAATTAAGAAAACAACATCAACCAGGAGTCTGGGATGGAAAACAGCTACAGCTTTACAAATGATTTCTTCTATTGAATTTTAAATGGGGTCAGATTTACACTGGACTATACAGTTTAAGAGATATTGATGAGTTAATAATGGATAGAAATTAAAAACCTTAACCTACAGAATACAGTACTTAAAATTAGAATTTTGTGTTTTAAATATAATAATAAAACTAAAAGTAGCTGTAAAACTTGAAGTAATTGAATACATATCACGTAACCTGGTAAAGTTAATAGATTTTTTTTTTTTGATATTTTTAAGGCTTTCCCAATTTTTTGAAAAAAAGATTTATTTTTATGGATTTAAGAATTATGGATATATCAGATGGAAAATAGTGTAGGAACAAGTTAAAATATTTACAGCTCCTTTTCTTGTCATGCTGTTTTATAAAATATGCTACACAGCAAAACAATAATTAATTTTTCTCATTGGACCCTGGAAATATAGTAAGATATAATTTAAACGAAGTATTTTATTCTGCTTCTTGAGCATGTTCTTCTCATTTCAATTAGGTACTCCTAAGAGTACCACACAGTTCAATTCCATAGTGTAGAGAAAGAGAGACTGGATGAATCACACTTTATAGATGGATATTTCTTTTTCCTTTTTTTTAGAAAATAATGAATAGAACACTTTATTGTAAAAACCTATGGTATAGAGTGAAAAGCTTTAAAACATCTATAGGTTTAAGTATTTAGTTATCAAAGATGAAAAAATAAGAAAAAGAATAATAAAATAAAATAAAAGATAAAATAATAAAAAGAAAGAAACCAGAAATTAGAAAAGGAACTATAGGGGCTTCCCTGGTGGCGCAGTGGTTGAGAGTCTGCCTGCCAATGCAGGGGACAGAGGTTCGAGCCCTAGTCTGGGAAGATCCCACATGCCACGGAGCAACTGGGCCCGTGAGCCACAACTACTGAGCCTGCGCGTCTGGAGCCTGTGCTCTGCAACAAGAGAGGCTGCGATAGTGAAAGGCCCGCGCACCGCAATGAAGGGTGGCCCCCGCTTGCCACAACTAGAGAAAGCCCTCGCACAGAAACGAAGACCCAACACAGCCATAAATAAATAAATTTAAAAAAAAATTCAACACCCACTTGTAATAACACACACACACACACACACACACACAAAGGAACTATAAAATAAATGAAAAAAGTTAGAAAGTGGAAATTTATTAAGTTTAAAAGACAAAATTAATGAAATAGAAAACCATAGCAACAAAGACAGTAGAAGGATAAATTGATCCAAAAGCTGTTTCTTCGGAAAGAACACTTTAAAAAAAAAAGTTTGATTAAGGAAAATAGAGCAAGAGAGAAAAAATATACAAGATAAAAGTGAGAAAAGAAACTGAATCACAGATAAAAGAGAACTTAGAAAAAATATAAGGAAATACTACATGTAATACTATGGCAAATACTTTGAAAATGAGAGGAAAAAAAACAAATTAAGCATAAATTACCCACATTGTCCCAATAAAAAGTGGAAACCTTGACTAGGCCAATTACCACAGAAGAAATTGTAAAGCCGCTTAGAGATGTGTCATTAAGAAACTTACGAAACAAGGTGGGTTCACAGCTGAGTTTTACCTAACTTTTAAAGATCAGATAAATAAATCTAATATTATGTGAACTATTCTAGGCCAGAGATAAAGAAATCTTCCCAGTTAAACTTAAAAAGTTTGCATACCTTTAATACCAAAACCTGACCAAAAAATTATCAAAAAGGACAATTACACTCTGATATAGATGGATGTTTCTACTAGAGTTACCAACAGCCCCTATAATATTTATAAAACCATACAGCCTGCTTTTCTTCCTCCCTTACTTTTATTACAGTCTTTTCATGTCTTTGCTCAACCGTTAGCTCCTCATTGATCACTACCTATTGAAAACTGCAATTCTCCTTCTTGTGTTAGCCTCCACAATCTCCCTTTACGCTGGTCCGCTTTTAATTTTTTCGTTATCACTTGCCACATTCTAACAGGTTAGACTTTTCATATTTATTAGATTAATTTATTTATTATCTGTTTACTGCCATAGATTGGAAACTTCACAAGGACAGGGAAATGATTTTGTCTATTTTGTTTGCAGATGTATCCCAAGATCCTTAACCACAGCTTGTCAAGTACTAGGGCCTCAATAATATTTGTTGAAATAATTATGTTGATTCAAATGAGATATATGTCTCCTCCTTAGAAACTTAAGTATTCTCCAAAAATAGTCAAGGCATATGGCAGGAAATTCTCAAAAGAAGAAAGTAAAGAGGTAAAATTTCACTGCAAAACAAACATCAGCGAAAAATCACTCTGAAAAATTATAAAACAGGGTAATACATAGTGTTGGCAATGAGTTAGTGAGACAACAATCGAACATATTGCTCTAAGATATGTAAATTGGTATAATATTTATTGGCTGTTTTGTTAATGTAGAGGGCAATGTAGAATTGCAAATTTAAATAGGTAGTCATCATTGAGGAACTGATATTTGAGCAAAGATTTGAAAAGACTTTGTGTAGTAAAAACAAGGAGGGGAAGGAAAGAAGGCTGTAAAACGTGTGTTATTTTTGATATGAAATAGGATAAAGAAAAAAGATGGTATCACATATTTTGTAGCTGTGAAAAAATAGAAACAAATTTCTAACAATAGGGAATTACTTAGGCAAATTTGATCTGTAAAGAAGAATACTATGTAGCAATTAAAAGATACTATGATGAGATATCCATTTATTATTACCAAGTGGAAAAAAAAGGCAAGAAAACATATGTATCACAAAATATCTACGGGGAGAGGTCACTCAAGGTAAAATTTAAGAGTGTGGGCCTGTGGATTCATATTGCCTGGGTTTGAATCTCTTTTCCATCACTTATAGAACATGAAATAATGGCAAGTTACTTAACTCTGTAGTATCTCTCTAGCCTTAGTCTACACATCTGTAAAATGAGGGCATAATAGTACCTGTTTTAGAAAGTTATGATTAGGAGTGTGTGATAAAGTCTATGTAAAGCATATAGCAGAGTGTCTGAGTCATTGAAATGATGAATAAATGTTAGCTACTTTTGTTGTTTTTGTTGTTGTTATATGCTTTATTTGGACATATGTGTGTGAATAAAAAATATGGAATGATATATAATAAAACAATAATTGTGATTATTTTTAAAAGATTGGTTTGTTTGTACTTTTTATGCTTTATTTCCTTTTTCAAAGCCTACCTGTATATTCCAAGTAATACCTGTTATTTGTGTAATAAATACGTGCACGCGAGCAGACACATGCAAACACATACAACATAAGAATATGTAAAACACATGACCAAACTATGTTTACTGAAGGATTCCCCTGTCCTCTAAAAATATAGATTATATACTAGTAATCTCTCCTCAAAGGACTGAATTATTTTTAATCTCTTAAAGGCCTAAATAACCACTTTCAAGGTCAAAATAGTCATTTGAATGACCCTATTCGTTAGAAATCAGCTTATATGAAACAAAAAAGGTTCTAGAAGTTTAACTGGCTACATACTATGGGGCAGGAGTCTAATCTTTTTTGAGTGCTTCCTATATATAAGGCCCTTCATGTATTTTGTAATTTGGTCTTTCTACTGTTTAATACCAACATTTAGAGTTTACTAATATGAATACTTGAAATGGCGAAGAATGTGTAGCCAAGAGAAGGAAAAAAATGTTTTGCGGGGGGGAAGTACAGAAAAGAATAATTTCCATAGAAATGTATAGGTTGTCTCAGCATAATTTCCATAGAAATGTATAGGAAGTACAGAAAGAATAATTTCCATAGAAATGTATAGGTTGTCTCAGTCTGTCTATTAACAGACTCTGAAAAATTTCAGCAAATATATCTAAATATATCCATCATCACATTAGTATACATAAAGAAAAATCACTGGTTAAAATTGAGATTACCAGAATATATATACACACACACACATATATTCTGTTAATCTCAACTTTATATATATATAAACATATGTGTGTATATATATATGTGTATATATATCTATCCAGATAAGATGCACACTCAAAATAAAATGGCATAAAGGGAATGGGCTGGAAAAAAAATCTCTATCAAGCAAATATACCATTTGCAGCAACATGGATGGACCTAGGGAATATTATGCTTAGTTAAACAAGTCAAACAGAGAGACAAATACTGTATGATATCACTTTATGTGGAATCTAAAAAATGAAACAAATGTATATAGCAAAACAGAAACAGACTCACAGATATGCAAAACAAACTAGTGCTTACCAGGGGGAGAGGAAACGAGGGAGGGGCAAGATAGGGGTATTGGATTAAGATAGGGGTATTGGATTAAGAAATACAAACCACTATGTATAAAATAGATAAGCAACAAGGGGCTTCCCTGGTGGCACAGTGGTTGAGAATCCGCCTGCCAACACAGGGGACACGGGTTCGGGGCTTGGTCTGGGAACATCCCACATGCCGCGGAGCAACTAGGCCCCGTGCTCCACAACAGCTGAGCCTGCATTCTAGAGCCCGGGAGCCACAACTACTGAGGCCCGTGTGCCTGGAGCCCATGCTCCGCAACAAGAGAAGCCATCGCAATGAGAAGCCCGTGCACTGCAACGAAGAGTAGCCCCCGCTCACCATAACTAGAGAAAGCCCGCGCGCAGCAACAAAGACCCAACAGAGCCAAAAGTAAATAAAAATAAATTAATTAATTTAAAAAAATAGATAAGCAACAAGGATACACTGTATGGCACAGAGAATTATTATAGCTATTATTTTGTAATAACTTTCAAGGGTGAATAACCTATAAAAATACTGAATCACTATGCTGTACACCTGAAACTAAGATAATATTGTAAGCCAACTATACTTCAAGAAAAAAAGGAGAGGAGATGGGAAAATTCGCAATCATGGGATAGAAATTTTAAATAATTTCTTAGTTACTGATTGCTCAAGCTGACCAAAAAATTAGTAAAACTGAACAAATGTGACCTGATGATCATATATATGATCCTGTACTTAAAAATAAGAAAATTAATATTCTTTAGAAGTAGAATTGGTCATTTATAAAAAGTGATTAGATGTCAAGATACAAGGCAAATACCAAGAAACAGCAATAAACCAACATCATGCAAATGATGTTATATGACCATAAT
The DNA here is from genome assembly GCF_949987535.1 of Balaenoptera acutorostrata. NCBI lineage: Eukaryota > Metazoa > Chordata > Mammalia > Artiodactyla > Balaenopteridae > Balaenoptera > Balaenoptera acutorostrata. Next base: position 82,352,966 of record NC_080070.1, on the reverse strand, counting down.
ACAAAAAAATTCAAAATTAATAAAACCCATAATATGAGTCCCTATATAAAGAATTTAGAACGCACATCAATACACACACATAGATACACACACACAGGATGTTTCATAGCTAACATTTACATCAATGTATATGTAACATTTTTATTGTATACGTGACTCATATTCAAAGAAAGTATAGCAAAACGCTAATATCTGCCTAATTTTAGTACTGTTTCTTACATTATACAATTTTTAAACTTTTACTACATGTTGCTGTTTTTTATATATTAAGAAAGAGAGGGAAGGAATGAAATAAAAAAGATCTAAAAAAAGGAGGTATGAAAAGTGGCCACCCAAAAGCATATATGCAATGATTAATTTAAATGTAGAATGAGGCCTTAAAAAGTAACTTGTCACTGTAACTATTCAATCAGAACCTAAATGGCTACTGATCTGTTATATAAAACAGGTTCCTACATTTAGTAAGTAAATGCATTAGGCAGCACTTTAAATTCTTAAGATTTTTATATTTCAAAATCTGATATTTTGGGGGGGGAGGCCAGGCTGCACTTTCTTGAGATATTTACATAAAGGCTAAGAAAAAAATTCATCTCTTTACCGATTTCTATATCCAGAAATTTCCCATACAGAAAAATCACCTTTATCCTGATTCATTTTAGCTTATTTTAAAATAGCATTTTTAGTGGGTACTGTAAAAGATATTTCAAAATTTCTGAATATAATGGCTACTGGTTCCTTTTTCCCTCTATTCTTAGCTCCCAGACTAGCAAGTAATGGATCAACCAAAGACCTAAAATATTATGCAATATCTGAACATTTTCAGAGATAAATAATTCCACTAGCATCAAATGCACTCATTGGCACAATGTTTAACATAAAGATAGAAAGTAATAATTTGAACAAATCACTTTGGTACTGTGAAATTAACACTAGAGAAGGACAACAGCCCGAAGTTGGTGTGTTTTCTCTGTAATTTTTGGGCAGGTTACTTGGCCCATCTGTGACAAAGATTTCCAATTTCTATTTAATTATTTAATTTCTGATTTCTATTTAATTATGAATTCTATAAACTTTAGATAAATGGTTTAAGTGTAATAGAAATGAGATAATAGCTTGCTTTTCAAAGAGCATTTTTCATTCTAGGACCTGAAAGCACATAATAAAATCCTTTTCCAATTTTATACTACTTTGAGAGATTAATTAATACAACATTTGATAACGTACAAGGAATATAAAGCTCATATCAAATCGAACGGCTTCTCAGTATAAGCAACTACCTGGAGCTGAAATAATACAGATTTAAAATAAATACTTATTTCTAACGTAAAAATTGGGATTACATTAAAAATTTATGTAAGAGTTTCTTTATTCTAGGAAAAGAAAAATAGTATTAGGTTACATAATGGTTATATAGGGATTAACTAAGCATGATGTTTAAAAGCACTTTCTAAATACTAGCATCACAAAGTCTTAGGGTTAGAATATAATTTATCATTTACTAAGTATTATCAAGTACTCAATTAAAATTTTCTTCAAAAGTACATTAAGGGCTTCCCTGGTGGCGCAGTGGTTGAGAGTCTGCCTGCCAATGCAGGGGACACGGGTTCGAGCCCTGGTCTGGGAAGATCCCACGTGCCGCGGAGCAACTAGGCCCGTGAGCCACAACTGCTGAGCCTGCGCGTCTGGAGCCTGTGCTCCGCAACAGGAGAGGCCGCGATAGCGAGCGGCCCGCGCACCGCGATGAAGAGTGGCCCCCGCTTGCCACAAGTAGAGAAGGCCCTCGCACAGGAACGAAGACCCAACACAGCCAAAAATAAATAAATAAATAAATAAATTACCAGAAAGTAGCCTATCAATGATAAAAAAAAAAAAAAGTACATTAATTTGTAACATGACAAGTCCTAAACACCACTTCCATTTTTTTTTTTTTTTTTTTTTTTAACATTTCTAGATTCTATTTCTCACTGCTGAACAAGTTACTTGTTCTCTTTGTGCCTCAACTAGCTCCACATTACGCTGTGGATAAGGTCTGTACCTGTTTTATAGGGTAGTTATTAAGGTTAAAGCAGTAACTGCCATACAATCTTTGTTTCTTATTACATGCATTCTATTCTGCATGCCCTTAATTATCAGTGCCCCCCAGGACTCCATTCTAGCACCATCTGAAGAGGCACATCCTTTTCCACTGTTGACTTGAGTTTCAAATCCATATTTAACAACTGTTCTACTTGACGTCCACAGTTGACTATTTTTTAGGCATCTCAACTCACCATGCTCCAAACTAAACTCATTATCTTAAACCACATCCCCACCACCAAACTCTTCCCATCCTTAGGTATCTCCAAATTCAAACGTAGTGAATAGCACCAACATCCATCCTAGCTGGTTGACAGGCAATTCTACAAAAATGGAAATTATCCTTTCCTTAGCAACAGTACTATTTTGGCCATCAAACATGATAATTCTGCCTCCTAAATGTTGATTTACTTGTACTCCCACCACCATCCTTCCTTAGCTCTCACCCCAACTTACTGAAATTACCTCTTTACTTGTCTCCCTACCTCCAGTTTATCACCCATCTGTAGCTCAAACCACCTACCCTTCACATGGTACCTTAGTGATATTTCCAAAGCACTAATATTATCATGTCACTCCCTGCCCACAATATATGAACATGCTTCCTCATGTAAAGAATAAATCTCCAAATATTTGGTCCAAGAAATCCTTCAATCATTTGCCCTATATCTTATCTGGCCTCATCTCTTACCACTCTCTCTCACTTCACACTCTGCTTCAGACCCACGCAAACACTTGCCAAACTTCAAACACATCATATTCTCTTTCCGGTTTCAGCCCTACATGCTCTTCTTTCTGGCTTAATACCCACTGCCTATGCATTTGGGAGCCTCAGCACACACATGATCTTCTGTGCAACTATCAGTGATGCTTCCCTTATTTCTGCATAGCTAATTGTGATCCCTTTTCATCATTACTGTCTTGAGCGTAATTCTAACATTAATGTCTTGAGCATAACTGCTCTTATAAAACTGCCGTAATGGTTTATATTCTACTTGTTTTTTCAAGAGAGAAAGAAGAATTTGTCTTAGAGGTCTGATTTCTTAACACCTAGGACAAGATCTAGCATACTCCGGCGACAGAATACAGAAATAAAGGAATAAAAAATTATAAAGATTGGTATGTCCATATATTTAAACACTTTAAGAAAAGTAAATCATATTTCTTGTTTAAATCTACAACAAAATTTAAATCTTTAAGTTTTACCAGCTATATCTCAGTTTGTATTTTTTGACTACATTGTTGTTTATTATCTTTTATTTCCTGTCATTAGTAACCTCCTCCTAATAGCCTAATTTGCTTTATTTTATCACTTTTATGTTTATCTTTTATTTATCTTGTCTTCCCCACACCACCATGTAAAATTTATCCAATTTAAAAACAAATATCTTTAAGTTATAAAAATTAACTAGATATATGTTTTATATCCAGTTGTGTACTAGCTAAATTTTATATTTTTTTACTAAATATCTATAGCTATTATATTCTTGTTTCTATATGACTATTTCTTATATAAAGTTTTTGTTGTTGTTTATTTGTTTGTTTAATCTGGTATTTGTTAGATACTTGTTGGATAAATTCAATACTGGGAATATATATATTCTACTAAGAGCATAAACACCTGAATTGGAGAGTATTTTTATTCTCTACCAATCTTATTATGTGCTTTTATTTTGAGGAACTTACTAAATAGAGCAAGACAAATTCATAGCACAATGTAAAAGTATGACATATTATTAAAGCTGAAAAACAAAGTCCAAGAGAATTTAAGATATATCTTCTAAATTTAGTTTTAAACTACTGACCCATCTCTTCTAAACTAGACTTCTTAAAACCCAACCACGACTAAATTTTCATCTCACTTCAAACCAGCTAAGAAGCCCAAACAACCAACAAATCAACAGTGGTTGATCTGCACTTTAAAGATCCCTAGATTAGCTTCTCTATCCCTAGATTAGAGACAGTATTCAAATCTACAATGAGAGTTCATTAATGCATTCATTCAACAAACACTGAGCATCTCCTGAGTGACAGATTCCGCCAGGAACTGAGAATCAGAGAAAAGTATATCATATAGTCACGATCTCCAAAAACTCACACTTAACAAATTATGGTTTAAAAATTCAAAGGATCAAAGTGTCCAGGCAGGGAACACAAACAAGTAAAGCAAATCAGACGCAGGAAAAACCACAACATCAGCATAATGATGTTTTATGGATATTTTTAGGGATATAATAGGAAAGTGGTACGGGCTCTTGTGAACTGGAGAATATGGGTCCTTAATAAGGATGGAAATCACTATGGAGAGCTTACTAACTGTTACCCTAAGGAATTAGCCCAGAGCTGCCTGAAACACAATTTTCAAAGAGAAGCCAGAAACCCTGATTTTCATATAAAACTCCTTGTGGTTCAAGTATTCATAATTACAACCACTCTAAAAACAAAGCGGAACACTATGGGGACCAGCACAGTACAACTCAAGAAAAAACCCCTGTTGACTGGTTCTGGCCTGTTGGCCACCAGATCCTACCTCTAGGTTAAACTCTAGTTTTACATAATAACATAAATCTATTTAGTTATGGATATTTTCTTTCAACGTCCCACCAAAATGAATTTTATAACTTACAAGATCATATTGGAGTTGAGCCAAGGCAGAGAAGGAAAGTCCCCTTGTCCACGCTGCCCCACCAGAGAAAGGCTGATAGGTTTCAAATTAGCTGTGAGTTCAAAGTTCATCCCTCATCCCATGCTTCCCTTCTCTTACCACTGTAGCTTGCAAGTCAGCCTTCTTATACCTCCATCTTCAGTTTGTATATATTTTCCAGATAGGAAATACAAATAAACATGAATACACCATTTATAATGAGAATAAAAATTAGTCACACGTGAAATATTCTATGATGATAATAGAGTACATTATCTGAAGGAGTCTGATATAAACTGAGAACTCAACACACAAATAATACGTTTTACCTCCCAATTTGGCAATATGTATATACGTGAAGTATTGCAGGATTTAACAATAAATTCTCCTTGGTATACTACTGTATATTATCAGATGATGCCTCATGAAATCAACATGCCTTCTGATATACTGTGATCCTGAGGCAAATTTTAGAAACTGGTTTCTCTTCCTCCTTGATAATGTTCACTTAGTGTCTTGTCTCTTTATAATAAACCAGTTTGGGGAAAAAAAACCCTCTAATACCATTTAAAATATTATTATTTGTCATATACATACACTATATATGTGTGTGTGAGTGTATATATATCTTATATTAAATTATGAGTATGAGGGAATAAAGGAACTTCGGTAACATACAAGTCTTCGTTGCTTGAGTAATCACTCATATCCCTGGATCTCTCTGTTGCTTAGTAGCCCTCTTAATAGTTGTAAATCACCAAAAGATGTGAAATTCAATACAATGTTGGGAGAAATAACTGGCTTGATACTTATACCTAACCTTAGATTCCTACGATTAAGAGACTTCATCAGGCGCTTAAAGGTGAGCTAGAGGCAGAAAGAAAATGTAGCAGAAAAAGATAGTCTTAAAAGATAATTTTCAAAATAAGAGCTGCTAAAATTATTCTCATACAGACGTAAAATGAACACTTATCAAAGATTTTAATTAGCTCTTAATGAATGAGGTAATTAATACATGTTAAAACTGGTTCAAAAGAGAACTCAAAGTACCATATATTTACAGTCAGATAAGAATACTGAAATGAATTTACAAGTGGATACAAAATGGCTGATCATTACTTACAGTGAGAAAATCAACTGACAGGAAACAATTTTTTTTTCCTATGGACAGGAATTGGAAATTATTTACATTACTATCAGGTTTCAACAAATTATAGCTCTGTGAAGATGTAAAATAGCCTAATCAAAGGCAAGATAGATATAGACAGATATAGATACATCAGGTATAGATAATTCAGGGGGATGAGCTAGTCGGATTCTACCAGAATTCAGCCTTTTAAGACTTTTCCTTATAATATTCAGGAACATTTGCTAATTTCAGAATTAGGCCAAACACTGGCCCTGAATGAACATTAGCCCTGAAAAATCAGTGCCTAACATTACCTCGAACACATTTTCAACTCAATAAAGAGACCAGATCTAGAAATTTTAGTTACATAACTTCACATTCTTGATTCGACTCAATGAAAACTCATGATCTCACAAAGAAGTTAAAAGAAATGGAATTCCTAACCAGAAGAGACAGAATCAATCTTCACCAATCAGTGAATCTTCACCAATTAATGTAAATATTTCATGCTTTTAAATCAATGTAGTAGAAGTAAAAAATCAGATATCTGAAAATTTGATTCCAGTAGACAAGAAAAGTGGCAAAGATAAACTTAAGCACTGAAGTTTAAAACAACAACAAAACTCAGCTTAGAATATGTGCTCTGGAATGTATTCTCTATGTGATCACAGGCAGTTTCATCTTTTAACCTCTATATGCCTGATGCCCTTCATTCAAAGTGATGAGACTATCGCTCTCTCACGGTTGTCGTCAGGATAAAATTAGAAGTACGTACACAGAAGCCTTGCACAGTATCTACCACAAGGTACATCTATTTACTACCAGGTAAATGACTCTTATGGATGCTTCCTGGAACAGAAGCTGGAACCTTGATGCCAGAGATGTCAATCTAAATAAGGCAAATCCCTGCCTCAGAAAATTTCACAGTAGGGGATCCTAATATTTTGTCTGGGTTCTAATCAATCCAAATAAAAAAAAGTTTTTCAAACTTTCTACATGAGGAAACAATAGATGGAAATGAAACTTCTGAGACTATATTCCTAGAGTCTTATAGTGGATTTAAAATGGAACAATGGTGTGAATAAACAAATTTGCAAGGCACTTAATGTTTTTGGAAATATCAGGATAATAATTACTATAGAAGAATTATTTTAAAATATATATTAGATATTCAGAGTATGTTATTAAACATAGTATGTGAGGGGTTTTATTGCTGTTGTTCCTGTATCCTTTGTAGCATAGCAATTCTTATGACAGTCTTAATATACCATTTTATACCACTAGCCCCTGCAAAGCAGGAGGAAACAATACACGGTTTCATGGAAAACAACCAAATACATATTGAACATCGATTCTGGGTCCAGCTTTATGCTTGGCACTGTGAAGAAAGGCATTAGTATTAAATAGTCTCTTAAGAAATGTACTATCTTCCTAGGAAGGCAAGAGACACATATGAGACAGATAAGTCAGCAAGTAAAAAAAAAGTCAGAATGAGTGATATAAACGAGAAGTCAAGTCATGCCTGGAAAGGTCTTCAATTAAATATCTAGCTTGATCTACTGTCAAATCCAACAGAAATATTTATCAGTTGCCAGGAATTTACAAGAATGATTAATTATGCATTTATATATGCACTGAATAGAGAATACGGGATGATAAAAATAAATTCCCCTCAACAACTTGAAGCCAAGATGTGAAATCAACCTGTGTCTATCAACAGATGAATGGATAAAGAAGTTGTGGAATATATATACTAGAATATTACTATACTACTATAACGGAATATTACTCAGCCACTAACAGAAGGAAATTTTGCCATTTGCAACAACATGGATGGACCTGGGGGGCACTATGCTAAGTGAAATAAGTCAGACAGAGAAAGACAAATACTGTATGATATCACTTGCATGTGGAATCTTAAAAATACAACAAACTAGTGAATATAACAAAAGAAGAAACAGACTCACAGATACAGAAAACTAGTGGTTACCAGTGGGGAGAGAGTGGGGGGGGGGCAACACAGGGGTAGGGGATTAAGAGGTACAAACTATTATGTATAAAATAAACTCCATGGATATATTGTACAACACAGGGAATATAGCCAATGTTCTACAATAGCTATAAATGTAATGTAACTTTCAAAAACTGTGAATCACTATATTGTACACCTGTAACTTACATAATACTGCACATCAACTATACTTCAATTAAAAAAGAAGAAATTGGAAATAAGTACAGTTGCCTGCTGAGGTTTAACTATAAAATCAGTACATAATGGATCAATGAATACAGTATTTTCTTTGTGAAGCTCTTAGAGCAAAATTTCCTCAAAGTAACATAAATATAAAAAGAATGTGTGAGTCATAAGGGAGTGGAGGGGAATGGCTGTTCAACACTGGAAATAGAAAAAAGAATAGCAAAGGCTCAAAATTAACAGTACTCATCTCAGCACCAACTGGGAAGAATCTTAATTCACAGACTGACCAACATTTTGGTTCCCTGAGGCAAGACTGCACCATTTATGAAGGTGGATGTATCAGGCTACCTCTTCCTAAATGCACTAGATGATCAAATTCTGCAACTAACATCTCTGCTGTGCTAATCTCTTGCTTAGAACAGCAAAGGCTGGATTGCCTTAGACCTTCTCTGGTAGCTTCCCAAGTGAGAGTAAGAGAAAAATGCCAGAAAAAGGATGCAAGTGTCCTGCTCCTTGTTAGTTGCATTTCTCACAGTAAGTAATTATAGTAGGGAACAATTTTTGAGCAATTACTATATGCTAGACACTTTCCTAAATGTTTTACCTGAATTAACTCTTTAAACCATCACAACAACCCTATGAGCTATGCCTAGCTACTATCCTCATTTTGCAGACGAGGAAACTGAGGCACAGAGGGGTAAGGGTTATTGCTTGAGAACACACAGTCAGTATGCCACAGAGATGAGATTCAGAGCCAGGCAATCTGACTCTTAAGTCTTTGATCTTTCTTAAATACTATACTCTACTGCTTCTCATAGGATCTTATTAATTGACATTATAATTTTTGTGAGCTTGCTGGGTATAAATCATTATCTCTAAATCCCCTACCAGTTCTAAACCCCGTGAAGATTAAATTTCTGGGCTCTCAATGCTAGGTCTAGATTTTTTAAAAAATCACATTCTTGGGACCTCCCTGGCAGTCCAATGGTTAAGACTCCACGCTTCCACTGCAGGGGGCACGGGTTCAATCCCTGGTCCGGGAACTAAGATCCCGCATGCTGCACGGTACAGCCAAAAAAAAACCAAAAATCATATTCTTGGGTGGACATTCAGCCTCTTCCATGTGGAAAATGATCTCAACAGGAGTTTCTTTTTATTGATACATTCATCTGCATATATACTCTCCAAAGTTCCACACGTTCTCATTTATTTCTATAAAATATACATAAAACATAACACTTTGTATCTCTGAAATAAGACTATATTTTAAAAATAAACTGATTTAGTAGTAAAAATATTGAGATTTGTATGTAAGATACTGCTTCCTGATATAAACAGATGGTATAGGCAATGATCTGTAACAAATTATCATTAGAATTTTTTATTGTGAAAATCAGGCTAGATAAAAAATAACATGTTTTTTTATTTTATATAAAATATGCATATTTTATATAAAATTTTTATATTTTATATTTAAAAAACCTATATATGCACCATTTTGAATTAACTAAATGATGCATACTCATTATCTTTCCATTTCCTTAACGCTGAAATATATCACAATCTTCTATCACATTATGAATTAGTTCCTTTTTTTTTTTTTTTGAGGCAAGGAATACGAGTTTATTCGGAAAGCCGGCAGACCGAGAAGAAGGCAGACCAGTATCTCCGAAAAACCATCTTATCGGGGTTCAGATACCAGTTTCTTTTACAGCACAGAGAGGGGGAAGAGATGAGGAAGTAAAGTAAAAAGGCCATAAGTTTTGCAAATATCCCCTGTAATGGCCAGCCTCGGCGAGGGGATGTGTTAATTTCTTCTTTCTTGCAGCCATCCACAGGTGGACAGGGTCCGGGTATTTCCCTGTAGTTCCTTTTATTTAAAGTTTGTTTTTCTCCCACAACAATACAGGTTCTTAGAAAAGATCCAAGAATATAACTCTTTTATTTTACCCTAAAGAACATATGTTTTTGGCATGGCCAAAAGCCAGGGTTAAAAAAACCTTTCCTTCGCACAATTGTTCATCACAGACTCTATTTTTTGAGATGTCACACATTCTTATGTCTATTTCCTAAAAATAATGCAGAAAACTGGCAACACCCAAGCACCAGCTCCTAATTTGTTTTCACAAAAGTGCACAGCCTGGGTAGAAAATCAAACATCGGGAGGCAGGGGATGCTCTTCTCACCAGCTCACTGAGTTCCTGGTGTAGAAAGGACATGGCACAAGGTTGGACACCCACTATCAGAGGCTCAACAACAGATGGACTGACTAAGAATTAGCACTGTTGCCAAAATCTGGAAATGTCACAATAAAATAAACTAAAACACATAGGTTGAGGAAAAAGGGGAAAAAATATGTGTGAAAATGGGGACCTGAAATTAGAATCAATGTTGAAGGAAGCACGATTAAAAACGTGATTTCAATTGCTGTAAGAAAAAGTCAGTTCATGTGTAAATGTTTTAACAGAAGGAATGAAGAGGGCTGCTTATTTTTTGCTAGTTTTAAATGATGGTCATGACTTTCTTCTGTTTATTTAGGAAGCTTATGCTAAGAAGCAAATATAGAAGTCTGGGCCATTACAGAATGTGTCTTTTGATGTTGGCTTCAAAGGAAAGTTATTTTTTGGACAATCGATAGAGCTGGGAGAGGGTAGAAATGTAGAACTGAGCTAAAGTTGGAGAAATAGGTCTGTTATGGAGGGTCCTGCACACCAGGTACATGAAGTCATTCTTAAACAAGAGAGAAATCACTGCAGTATTCTGAGTAGAAAAATGTTAAGTATGACATCAAGAAAGTAAATATTCAGAAAATGATTCTGAGTGTTATACAGGGTGAGAAGAACGAAGGCTGGGCAGCAGCTTAGCTGAAAAGTACACTAGATACTGGAAGCCGGGAGAAAGTGAATCAACTTTCCTTTCAGGCTGTGGGAAGGATTCAACCAGCACTCCTAGGACAGAGAGCAGAGTCCAGGACAATTCAAGTGCTTTACTTGTTGGCATAAACCATGTTAGGAATAAGTAGTCCTCATTGGAGGTGGGCTTCAAGTAGACAAAAAGAGGGAAACACGCTGTATTCCCTTTAGGAAGAAACTGTGGCTCTATGAAGGTCTAAAGGAGAACAAGAAAGGTGAAAATTTGAAGATTCAGAAGAAAAATAGATCTCTAAAAATAATTTATAAAGACTCACAAAAAATAATTAGAAAACAATTGAGCCATTTTAATACAATGTTAAAAATGCTTTTTAATAAAGTAGGAGGGGGAGAATTAGAAATGAAAATATATCTTCTATAAGGTTGTGGAAATGGGTGAGGAAAGGAAGAATGGAAGATAAATAATACACTCACAGGATTAAACTCTATTTTGATGTTAGAAAAGAACAGTATAAACATTAAGAAAAATGTGGAGAACTTTACTGGAAAAAGAAAGAAAAATGAAGACAGACAATGAAAAGACATGAAATGAAAGAACTGTAAGTACTCTAGAGAATAAAACCAGAATAACTGGAACAGGAGTAACAATCAGACACATGTGTCAATATCTTTCCAGAGTAGAAGGACCAGATTATGCAGATGGGTTCACTGAATTCCAAGAAAAATCAATGCAAAGAGGTATACCTAGATTTCTTATTTTTAAGTTATTATTACAGCAGCATTTTCTTGAGGAGTTAATAAAATACATATTACATTTACAGCCACAAAATCAGATTGCTCTTCTGTATCACTAAATACAAAAAAAAAAAAAAAACTTTACATTTTCAGAGAAAAGAGACATTAAAAAAAAAACAAACTCTAAACAACTCAGTTATAGTTCCTATATGATGACAGGAAAATACATTATACCATATATAAAGACTTACGATGTAACATTAACTGTAAGATTTTCATGGGGAAAAATACTTGACAACATACTTCAAATAGCTAAGAAATAAATCCAAAGAAGCACTGTGAAATGGCGATGCTGTATTATGAATGAATTGAATTTACTCTCCCTTTATAAGAATCTTTCCTAATGAAACACCTCAAAATGCATAAAATTGTTTATAGCGGTATTATTTACAAAAAAGCTAAATTGTTAGCAAGCTAAGGACTCCACAAACTGTCACACACTGACATAAAATTTATGTATCAAAATGTTTACAAAGTATTTTTGGTACCATAGAAAATGTTTACCACACAACTCTGTTAAGTGAAAAAGATAAAATATAAAGTTGTAAATGTGTGTAGAGAATTAATCTGTACAGAATATCAGAATAAATGTGAGGAATAAAGAAAATAAGTAATGTTAAGACTAGTTTCATCATCAGGGGAAACAGTTATGATACACTGCTTTTGTTTTGCTTTGTAAAATAATTTTAAGTATTCTCTAAATTTTCTAAAATGTTCTATTACAACCAGAAAAAAATATAGGTATAAAAAATGTTAAACTGTGATATTCTGTCGAAAGAGTTTGTGTATTTTGGTATTTGAGCTGTAATACATGTGACAGAATTACCTAGTTTTAGAATGTGTCTAATATGGGGCATATTAAGAATATTATAAACCCCATTTTAAGTAGGGGTCTACAAATCATTCTGCAAGTATATACATATTAAATATTAATGAATATTTTAAGAGTAATACTAATTTCCCTTTCATTTTAGGGAGGAGTTAAACTATAGTTTAAGTTAGTGTTTTATTGTTTGCTTTAATTATTATACAAATGTCTCTGAAACTCAGTTTGGAAGCCTATACACCAGGAGATAACTGGAGTGCACTTAGTGAAATATTCCACAACTTCAAAAAACTGATGGCAAGTTTAAAAGTATTCTATGTTTTAAACTTCACTTTCTTTAGAATTCTGTTAGAATACATGTTAGAGGGAAACTCCTTTTTGAAAATTTGAGTTAGGCAGAAAATACAATTTTGGAAGGTGAAATAAAGGAGGTGGAATGAATGAAAAGGGCTGGCACACAGTAAGGTAGGTGAGAGTCCCTATTTACTTGTATTTTACAACACCTACTATGGAATATAGTTTCAATAAATATTCCTGAAATCAATTTATATTTATATATGAATGAATGAATGAGTAAATGAATAAATGAAAGTATCAATGTAAACTGTGTGAATTGTTAAAAAATCTTAAAAGAATTTTCAGTTCCCTCAACATACGTGAGTTTTGCTTTGCTTGTTAACAGTGCAGCTATTTTAGCTTAAGTAGCCCAAATGAATTTTACATCTTTTAGGGGTGGAGTAAGGCAGAAAGAAGAGCAGAAATAAAGAACTAAGTTTTGTTTCGATTTAAACCTATTTGGGCAAAAGTATGTAAATCTATGTTATAGTCTAATTCACTGCATTTAATCTATTGTAATCAGCTGTCTTCCAATCATGAATGTTTAACAGGATGATGAGATTATAAGAGAAAAACAAATTAATGTAAAGCTACACATGGAATATCATTGCTTGGCACATTTTTAATAGCCAGATTTGCTTTGCCAGAAGAGTGCCAACAAAGGGCAAGTGTCCCCTGTTAGTTTTGAAGTTAACAGAAAGGACGGCATAAAACCTGGATGAATTACAGGAATACACAAAGCTATCATGTAGGAGAACCACTGTCTCATTTTTACTGTATAAAATAATTTCTAATCCCTAGGCACTACGTGGCCCTTATTACGCTCTATCTCTAAGAAGCAGGGTGTTTCTTCCTTACATATATCCCAAATCACTATTTCTATATAATATATTATGGCTAGAAAATCATTCAGATTTGGAAAAGATTGATCAATCAGTAAAAGACACTTAAATACCAGAAAGATGCAATATCTTATTTCAAAAGAGGCAGAGAAAGGAAGCACTTGAGAATGACTCTTAGAGCATTTCAAAGTCACTATCAGTTAAAAAATGCTTAGGAGATGACTGGGACTCAGAAGTAAACAGAGACATTCACAGAAAAATAGACAAGATGAAAAGGCGAGGGCTATGTACCAGATGAAGGAACAAGATAAAACGCCAGAAAAACAACTAAATTAAGTGGAGATAGGCAACCTTCCAGAAAAAGAAATCAGGATAATGATAATAGTGAAGATGATCCAGGACCTCGGAAAAAGAATGGAGGCAAAGATCGAGAAGATGCAAGAAATGTTTAACAAAGACTTAGAAGAATTAAAGAAGAAACAAACAGAGATGAACAATACAATAACTGAAATGAAAACTACACTAGAAGGAATCAATAGCAGAACACCTGAGGCAGAAGAACGGATAAGTAACCTGGAAGACAGAATGGTGGAATTCACTGCTGCAGAACAGAATAAAGAAGAAAGAATGAAAAGAAATGAAGATAGCCTAAGAGACCTCTGGGACAACATTAAACACAACAACATTCGCATTATAGGGGTCCTAGAAGGAGAAGAGAGAGAGAAGGGACCAGAGAAAATATTTGAAGAGATTATAATTGAAAACATCCGTAACATGGGAAAGGAAATAGCCACCCAAGTCCAGAAAGCACAGAGAGTCCCATACAGGATAAACCCAAGGAAAAACATGCCAAAACACATAGTAATCAAATGGGTAAAAATTAAAGACAAAGAAAAATTATTGAAAGCAACAAGGGAAAAACAACAAATAACATACAAGGGAACTCCCATAAGGTTAACAGCTGATTTCTCAGCAGAAACTCTACAAGCCAGGAGGGAGTGGCATGATATACTTAAAGTGATAAAGGGAAGAACCTACAACCAAGATTACTCTACCTGGCAAGGATCTCACTCAGATTCGATGGAGAAATTAAAAGCTTTACAGACAAGCAAAAGCTAAGAGAATTCAGCACCACCAAACCAGCTCTACAACAAATGCTAAAGGAACTTCTCTAAGTGGGAAACACAAGAGAAGAAAAGGACCTACAAAAACAAACCCAAAACAATTAAGAAAATGGTCATAGGAACATACATATCGATAATTACCTTAAACGTGAATGGATTAAATGCTCCAACCAAAAGACACAGGCTTGCTGAATGGATACAAAAACAAGACCCATCTATATGCTGTCTACAAGAGACCCACTTCAGACCTAGGGACACATACAGACTGAAAGTGAGGGGATGGAAAAAGATATTCTATGCAAATGGAAACCAAAAGAAAGCTGGAGTAGCAATACTCATATCAGATAAAATAGACTTTAAAATAAAGAATGTTACAAGAGACAAGGAAGGACACTACATAATGATCAAGGGATCAATCCAAGAAGAAGATATAACAATTATAAATATATATACACCCAACATAGGAGCACTTCAATACATCAGACAACTGCTAACAGCTATAAAACAGGAAATCGACAGTAACACAATAATAGTGGGGGACTTTAACACCTACCTTACACCAATGGACAGATCATCCAAAATGAAAATAAATAAGGAAACAAAAGCTTTAAATGACACAACAGACCAGATAGATTTAATTGATATTTACAGGACATTCCATCCCAAAACAGCAGATTACACTTTCTTCTCAAGTGCGAACGGAACATTCTCCAGGATAGATCACATCTTGGGTCACAAATCAAGCCTCAGTAAATTTAAGAAAATTGAAATCATATCAAGCATCTTTTCTGACCACAACACTATGAGATTAGAAATTAATTACACGGAAAAAAACGTAAAAAACACAAACACATGGAGGCTAAACAATACGTTACTAAATAACCAAGAGATCACTGAAGAAATCAAAGAGGAAACCAAAAAATACCTAGAGACAAATGACAAGGAAAACACGACAATCCAAAACCTATGGGATGCAGCAAAAGCAGTTCTAAGAGGGAAGTTTACAGCTATACAAGCCTACCTCAAGAAACAAGAAACATCTCAAATAAACAACCTAACCTTACACCTAAAGGAACTAGAGAAAGAAGAACAAACAAAACCCAAAGTTAGCAGAAGAAAAGAAATCATAAAGATCAGAGCAGAAATAAATGAAATAGAAACAAAGAAAACAACAGCAAAGATCAATAAAACTAAAAGTTGCTTCTTTGAGAAGATATACAAAATTGATAAACCATTAGCCAGAATCATCAAGAAAAAGAGGGAGAGGACTCAAATCAATAAAATTAGAAATGAAAACGGAGAAATTACAACAGACACCACAGAAATACAAAGCATCCTTGAAGACTACTACAAGCAACTGTATGCCAATAAAATGGACAACCTGGAAGAAACAGACAAATTCTTAGAAAGGTATAACCTTCCAAGACTGAACCAGGAAGAAATAGAAAATATGAACAGACCAATCACAAGTAATGAAATTGAAACTGTGATTAAAAATCTTCCAACAAACAAAAGTCCAGGACCAGATGGCTTCACAGGTGAATTCTATCAAACACTTAGAGAAGAGCTAACACCCATCCTTCTCAAACTCTTCCAAAAAATTGCAGAGGAAGGAACACTCCCAAACTCATTCTATAAGGCCACCATCACCCTGATACCAAAACCAGACAAAGATACTACAAAAAAAGAAAATTACAGACCAATATCACTGATGAATATAGATGCAAAAGTCCTCAACAAAATACTAGCAAACAGAATCCAACAACACATTAAAAGGATCATACAGCATGATCAAGTGGGACTTATCCCAGGCATGCAAGGATTCTTCAATATACGCAAATCAATCAATGTGATACACCATATTAACAAATTGAAGAAGAAAAACCATATGATTATCTCAATAGATGCAGAAAAAGCTTTTGACAAAATTCAACACCCATTTATGATAAAAACTCTCCAGAAAGTGGGCATAGAGGGAACCTACCTCAACATAATAAAGGCCATATATGACAAACCCACAGCAAACATCATTCTCAATGGTGAAAAACTGAAAGCATTCCCTCTAAGATCAGGAACAAGACAAGGATGTCCACTCTCACCACTATTATTCAACATACTTTTGGAAGTCCTAGCCACGGCAATCAGAGAAGAAATAAAAAGAATACAAATTGGAAAAGAAGAAGTAAAACTGTCACTGTTTGCAGATGACATGGTACTATAATAGAGAACCCTAAAGATGCCACCAGAAAACTACTAGAGCTAATCAATGAATTTGGTAAAGTTGCAGGATACAAAATTAATGCACAGAAATCTCTTGCATTCCTATACACTAATGACGAAAAATCTGAAGGAGAAATTAAAGAAACACTCCCATTTACCACTGCAACAAAAAGAATAAAATACCTAGGAATAAACCTACCTAGGGAGACAAAAGACCTGTATGCAGCAAACTATAAAACACTGATGAAAGAAATTAAAGCTGATACCAACAGATGGAGCGATATACCATGTTCTTGGATTGGAAGAATCAATATTGTGAAAATGACTATACTACCCAAAGCAATCAGCAGATTCAATGCAATCCACAGATTCAATGCAATCCCTATAAAATTACCAATGGCGTTTTTTACAGAACTAGAACAAATAATCTTAAAATTTGTATGGAGACACAAAAGACCCCGAATAGCCAAAGCAGTCTTGAGGGAAAAAAACGGAGCTGGAGGAATCAGACTCCCTGACTTAAGACTATACTACAAAGCTACAGTAATCAAGACAATATGGTACTGGCACAAAAACAGAAACATAGATCAATGGAACAATATAGAAAGCCCAGAGATAAACCCACGCACATATGGTCAACTTATCTATGACAAAGGAGGCAAGAATATACAATGGAGAAAAGACAGCCTCTTTAATAAGTGGTGCTGGGAAAACTGGACAGCTACATGTAAAAGAATGAAATTAGAACACTCCCTAACACCATACACAAAAATATCAACTCAAAATGGATTAGAGACCTAAATGTAAGACCGTACACTATAAAACTCTTAGAGGAAAACATAGGAAGAATGCTCTTTGACATAAATCACTGCAAGATCTTTTTTGATCCACCTCCTAGAGTAATGGCAATAAAAACAAAAATAAACAAATGGGACCTAATGAAACTTCAAAGCTTTTGCACAGCAAAGGAAACCATAAACAAGACGAAAAGACAACCCTCAGAATGGGAGAAAATATTTGCAAACGAATCAACGGACAAAGGATTAATCTGCAAAATATATAAACAGCTCATGCAGCTCAATATTAAAAAAAACAAACAACCCAATCCAAAAATGGGCAGAAGACCTAAATAGACATTTCTCCAAAGAAGACATACAGATGTCCAAGAAGCCCATGAAAAGCTGCTCAACATCACTAATTATTAGAGAAATGCAAATCAAAACTACAATGAGGTATCACCTCACACCAGTTAGAATGGGCATCATCAGAAAATCTACAAACAACAAATGCTGGAGAGGGTGTGGAGAAAAGGGAACCCTCTTGCACTGTTGGTGGGAATGTACATTGATACAGCCACTATGGAGAACAGTATGGAGGTTCCTTAAAAAACTAAAAATAGAATTACCATATGATCCAGCAATCCCACTACTGGGCATATACCCAGAGAAAACCATAATTCAAAAAGACACATGCACCCAAATGTTCATTGCAGCACTCTTTACAATAGCCAGGTCATGGACGCAACCTAAATGCCCATCGACAGACGAATGGATAAAGAAGATGTGGTACATTTAACAATGGAATATTACTCAGCCATAAAAAGGAACGAAATTGAGTCATTTGTTGAGACGTGGATGGAGTTAGAGTCTGTCATACAGAGTGAAGTAAGTCAGAAAGAGAAAAACAAATATCGTGTATTAACGCATATTTGTGGATCCTAGAAAAATGGTACAGATGAACCGGTTTGCAGGGCAGAAATTGAGACACAGATGTAGAGAACAAACGTATGGACACCAAGGGGGGAAAGCCGTGGGGGTGGGGGGTGTGGGGGGGGGTGTGATGAACTGGGCGACTGGGATTGCATATATACACTGATGTGTATAAAACTGATGACTAATAAGAATCCGCTGTATAAAAAAATAAAATAAAATTCAAAAAATAAAAAAAAAGGAAGTAAACAGAAAGAATCTAAAAGAGGAAGGGGAATATGATAGTCCTGGTTTCAAGTCTTTTTCATTAGATGAATTAGAACTTTTGAATAATATCATTTTTAAATAAGATCATTACTTGGTAATGTATCCTATTTAATTATTCACAACCTGGAAAGCATTAGCATAGCCCTTCATACTAAAATTATTAAATAAATGGCACACATCCAAAGAAGACCTTTAATTACTCAGATCCAGTTTGATCCCTAAGTGTTTATGTGATTATTTCTTTGAAAGAAGTAAGCATTTAAAAAAAATCCATGTTTCGTGTGCTGCTGCATTCTGTTACATCCCACCTTTCATAGAGGTGCAGAATTTGCTAACAGTGGATAACATTTGCTAACGAATGTCATGTTGACTGTGACATTGAGAAGAGCTAACAGAGCCAGAAACTACTGGCCAGAGAGTCCTAGATCTAAACTGAATTCACCATTTACTGGCAATGCGATCTTGGACAAGTTATGTAAAGTTTATGGCCCTCAGTTTCTCCATCTATCTAGCAAAGATAAAAATAGCTACTTCTTAAATCAACATTGAGAATGAAATGAGCAAACATACTGGAACAACCGAGCACACTATAATGTTGTATGAATTCAACAGATACCCCCCCTCTCTTTTTCCCTCCCTGCTTGCCTCTCCCTTCCTTTCCTTCCCTCTTCCCCATGCATTTCCTTATATACTAACCATACCATAGAAATAAAAACACATTTTGGCATATTTGGAACAAGATTTGCATGCATTAAAACAAGGTAAAATAATACTATGATTAAGGATAAGGTGTCAATTTTTAGGATGCTTCATTGTAAGTGCTTTGACATATTTTATTTAGTTTTCCTTAAAAAGTTAGTATTATATATAAAAGGTAAAATTATAATCTTTATCACAAAATAAGAAAAATAAAATATATTCATAAGGATCTCTTAAGACTACAAGGAATTGTAGTGTGTATGGTATAAAGTTGTTTATATGGACCCGTAAGCATTCTGGCAAGAGAAAATTATGTAAACTAAAATTTAAAAAATTTTGTATATAATTGTCACTCATATATGCAATGATTTAGCTCAAAAAGCAAAGTGACTTCAAAGGTAGCCGGAAAATAATGGCAGTGTTATAAAGGATAAAAAAATACCACAATCTTATTGCTCAGGACCAACAAAGAGTCTTTACTGGAAGCCCATAGGATTGTTTTAAGAATCATCATCAATATTGTTGGAAAATCCTGTGTTCCATAAATATGTAAAAGACATATAGCAGGTAAACAATACATATCTATTGAATGAATAAAACAAATCATTCATGTTTCATATATTTGTTATTATAAGATTCCATATTTTCTTTTGAAATAGAAATACCCATCTTTTTAGACTCATAGAAACTACTTTAGCTGCAGGTCTTTTTTAAGCCTGCACAGAAAAAAATTCTTTAAATTGGAAAAGGTTATAGCACATTTATTTGCTTTATGTAAGAAACACAATAGCGCATAAGTGCCTCTTGCATGAACAAACTGAAAAGCCTGAATATATGGCTACACATCTTGTATCGTATTTGTAAGATAAAGGTATTTTTTTAAACTATATTTTTAATAGATCTTTATCGGAGTTAAATTGCTTCACAAAGGTATTTTTAAGAAAGAGATTTCTTATTTGTTCCCCAAGAACTGTTATGAACAAATGTTGAAAACGAGAAAGCTAACTTGAGGTCTGACTGTGTCCTTAGACACATGAACCTGTTTTTATTATTTGGTTTGAAGTAAATATCGCATGTAAAATGTATATACCAAATCACAAAATCACACTTTTCAAAAACTGTTACACTAGCTATTTTGACCTGCAAAATTTACTGTCATAAAGCATGTCAATTTTTTTTTTTAAAACCATCTTAGTATGTTTTTTTTTAAAAGGCACAGGCTTTTTTTTTTTTTTTTAATATTTATTGATTGATTGATTACTATGTTGGGTCTTCGTTTCTGTGCTAGGGCTTTCTCTAGTTGCGGCAAGCGGGGGCCACTCTTCATCGCGGTGAGCGGGGGCCTCTCACTATCGTGGCCTCTCCCGTTGCGGAGCACAGGCTCCAGACGTGCAGGGTCAGTAGTTGCGGCTCACGGGCCTAGTTGCTCCGCAGCATGGGGGATCTTCCCAGACCAGGGCTCGAACCCATGTCCCCTGCATTAGCAGGCAGATTCTCAACCACTGCGCCACCAGGGAAGCCCAAGCATGTCAATTTTTAAACATGAATTATTGATGGCATATAAAAAGCTGATCTCACTATATAACAAAGTGAATTTATAATTTCTAAATCTATTCATGTATTGATTTTGCAGATTATAATGTAAAAATTACAGCTGTAAGAGCAAAAAGTTATTCTTTTTTAAATAAATTTATTTATTTTGTTTATTATTTTTGGCTGCATTGGGTCTTTGTTGCTGCACGCGGGCTTTCTCTAGTTGCGGCGAGCGGGGGCTAGTCTTCGTTGTGGTGTGTGGGCTTCTCATTGCAGTGGCTTCTCTTGTTGCGGAGCACGGGCTCTAGGCACACGGGCTTCAGTAGTTGTGGCTCGCGGGCTTCAGTAGTTGTGGCTTGCGGGCTCTAGAGAGCAGGCTCAGTAGTTGTGGTGCACAGGCTTAGTTGCTCCGCAGCATGTGGGATCTTCCCTGACCAGGGCTTGAACCCGTGTCCCCCGCATTGGCAGGTGGATTCTTAACCACTGCGCCACCAGGGAAGCCCAAAAAGTTATTATTCTTAAATGTAAAATATTATAGAGCTATTTACAGTATTATGACTGACAACATGACAATCCAGAAACAATATGAAATGAACAAAAAGGAAAGGTGGTTAAAACACATTTAGAATTCAATAATGTGTTCTATTGGTTTGCTCCATTTAACCACACACCCTCCCACCTGAAACCCCATTCACATAGCCTATTCACAAGCCACATTCTAACTGGGGGTTAAAATACCATATAATAGGGCATATCTTTGAATTTGAAACTGATCACTACATAAAAGTACTAATTTTAGTTCCCAAGTGCTTCAGCACAAAGATTGTGCCCCTGAGTAGCAAGATAAATGATTAAAGTTACAGCAACAATGTTTTCACTTGGAAAAAAGAAAAAAAGATGTATCTGGGTGCTGTGATTAAGGAAAGCTTAATACTGTTTGGGACCAAGGTTTAACGGTTCAGTCAAAAACGAAGTCACCATGTCTTGTGCCAGAGTGGGACGGGTGGGGAGCAAGATGAATAACTCTCTAACTTCTTCACGCCATTGATAGGGAAACAATGATGCCTAGGAAATACCATGGTTTACCAATCTTGAAATTTCAGTGAGCATTCCTGGAAACTTTATTTTCTGGAATGCATATCAAACTAAGGAGATAGAAAAGCTACCCGCTGAGTAATTCCTGAGAGTTGACTCATCTTAACCATTCTGTCACTCCATGATCATTGACTGCCCACTGGCTGTGGGCCAGTCACTATGTGAGGTGTTAATGATACAGACTCAGATAAGAAAGGGCTCCTGCTCAGCTTTAAGAGCCTCACAATTGATGGAGTGAGACCGACATTTAAAACTCTTAATACAATTGGATAAGCCCAACAGTTGGGATCTGTACAGGGATCTGTGTATGTAGCAGAGAGTTACAATTAATTAATCTTGTCTGAATATGAAAACAGCTCTACAGAGGATGTACCTTTGATCTGGGATTTGAAAAAATGCTAGGATTTCTTCAAAGTGAGAGGAAAAAAGCTATGTCAGGCATATAAAATGGCATGAGCAAAGGCGTGGGCAAGTGAGACCACCTGGAACCGTCTATAGACTGTTAGCTGTCTTCTAAAAACAACTGTAAATCAGTCTTTTGCCCTTGATTTATTCCACCTGCGTTTCTTTGGCCCTTTTACTTTTGTGCAATTTACACTGCAGAGGAGCCAAAGGGAAAGAACGCTGCTGCAGGGCTGGGATTAGAATCAGGTGAGTGAAGAACACAATTTGGAGCAAATTTAAAGGGGCATGGAAAAGCCCAGTAGCCATGTAATATTTTTAAAAATCAAAATTAGTGCCAAAAACTCCATGATGAATAAAATATAAAAACATTAAAGACAATAAAATATAAAAACAATAATGCAAGGTTTTACAACCTTGGATTATTGTACAATGGGAGGAGTGGTTCCAATCAGCCCAAGGGTTCCAGGTGTGCAAGAGCCCCTCAGGTCTACTTCAGGCCCTAGAAAGGCTGAGTTTATGAAAACTAATGGCATGCATACCCACTGGGCAGTGCCGGGCTTTATATGTACACTCACTTCTTTTTTTGTAGAGCTTTTAGTATTTGGTTCAAAAATACTGGAAGATATTTAGGTAAGTGTATATAGAGGCCCAATTTTTTTTCCTCAGGCCCCCATATGGCTCCAGAAGACACTGCCCTGCAGGAACTGCCATTCCCAGCCCTGCTCTGACTTGCTATACGATCTTGGGGGAGTCACTTAGCTCCTCTGGCTGCAATGTTCATACTTCCTCATAAATCAGGGATAAGAGCAACTACTCTAACGATAGAGCTATTGTGAGGAAAATACTTTGAAAAGGCTTTGTAAATTGAATCTACAGCTCACACTATATCAATTTAGCAATCTCTGATCAATTGAAATTCAGACATACATCACAGGCATGTTCCAAACATCTATTTCATACCACACTATTAGAAACAGGCAACTGTACCGGGGCTCTCAGCACAAGTGTGTTTTACCACCAGACTGAAAGGATCTAAGGGCCTTTTACTTAAGAGTCTCTAAGCAGGCAGATCAAAGATCTTGGAACTTTTAAAATTCAGGGCAAAAGCTACCATTTTAAATTTTGTTCCTGGTATTCTCCCTTGTTACCATCTAGCATCCCGGATGCCATGTGGGCACCATGTCATAGCCTCATTGATAAAATACCACATTACAAGGAGAAAGAAAATGGTAAAATCAAGATGGAGTCTTTGAACTAATGCAAGGGCATTCTGACCAGTCATCAGAATCAGATCCTAAACATACTTGTAATGTCTTTTTTAAGAATCGTCTAACAACTACATAAGGAATAAAAAGCTACACCGAGAAATGAGACTTCAAGGCAACCTCTCTCTCTTTCTCTCTCTCTCTTTCTCTCTCTGTCTCTCTCTCTCTCGCACACACACGCGCACACACACAAATGCTGGCTCTTATTTCAGACCCACTAGAGAAAGTAAGTCCCCTCAAACAAAGATAATCACTAACATTAAGGAGGCTTAATATCACATTTTATATAATCTTTTCAATAATTCCCCTTCCTTTACTCATTTCCTTTACAGGGTTACCCTTGATGTTGTCACTCTTTGCTCTACTACCAGGCTTGTTCTTATTCAGTTAGCTACTTTCTTCAATTCAGCGGCAGGGTTTATGATCTGGATGTGTAAATAGTATGGGGTTTTTGCCTTGATTTTTCTTACCTACTAAAATTGCGGCATCATCTTAAGACGTGCAGTAGAACTGTTTTAACTTCTTCGCTCATGCCCCTTGCATCCACTTGTCTACCGGCCACTCCTATCCCTCTTTCAATCTGCTTCTATTTTCACCACACAGTTCTAACTAGTGTCTTAAGAGTCTTCCTGAGTGTTCCAATTGACAAATTCATTATCCTTTGAGTGCTGGACATTTCCCCTCCACTCCTTCTTCAAACTCTCTTTTCCTTCTCCTTCTATTGAAAAAGCACAAGGCTCCCCGGCCTCTCTTTTCATCCTGGCTAATCTCTCACTCTCTATTGGCTCCTCTTCTTTCTTTTTTTAACATTAATGTTCTCCAAGATTTTGTTCTCCTGCTACCTTTTTACCTCCCTATCTTGAGCTCAGACTTCTCCTGAACTCCAGAGACAAATTCTTTTTTATTCGATATATAACTTCCTGCAGGTCTACTAGTAACTTTTGATTACCATGCCCACATGAAAACTCTTTTCACTCACAGTGCCACCGTTTTCCACATCACCCAGGCATGAAACACTGGCATCTATTTTGACTACTCTTTTTACTTTAGGCCCTACTTCCAATAATCTAGAGTCAAATCATGAAGTTTTAACATCTGTAACACTTCAAATGCCTGAGATGCAGCTGAGTGAAAATGAAGCACAGGGCGAAAGCTAATCAGAAAGATTTGGTTAAGAATACCAGGCCAACTCCCCACTACCTATTTGATTTTATCCCCATTACTTACTAACCCAAATATGATAGTTAAGATATTACCTAATAGGTAAAGATTAAACAAAATAACATTCGGAAAGATGGATACAATATGACACCACTAAACAAATGGTATCATTATTATTATGCCTTTTCTCTATATGTAACCTATTCTTCAAGTATTATCTAAAGGTTCCTATCTATGTACAAAGGCACCAGTTTTTTCTTACACTTTGAATATCCTCCATCACATACCACTTAGAGCCTAGGCATAATTCAAGGCCCACCTTCAACAGTCCTTCCTCCATGAAGCCTTTGCTGATAAACTACCCTTCCATACTAGTTTAAAGTTTCTTCTTTTGGACACATATGATGTTTTGCACTTCACTTTAGCACTGCAACTTTTAGCCCTTTATTTTTCAATTTTTGCTTCTTCTATTTACTAGACATCTCTCTCTCCACCATATTTTCAAATTCCTCAAAATATTCCTGCTGCAATGCCACTGCTCACCTAGACTTATTGATTTTATCACATTCTTTCTCCCTTTATTTGAAGTCACATTTAGTTCATTCCCAGATAAAATGGTAAATTTCTTGGAGAAACAGTATCATATTTATCTTTTTTCTTGTTTTCAGGGTGTAGTACATAGCTTCAAGCAAGGTGCTCAATAAACTTTTGTTAAATAAGTTTAATCTGAATACTTGTAAATTGAGAATGAGTCCAAGAGAGTTAAGAAAAAAGTCACAAGTATATCTTACTTGCACTTGTTCCATTCCATGACAGAAAATCAGAATACATTTAAAATAAAATAAACTTCTCTTCATTTTTTTCCCCAAGAGCCAACATTTTTTTCTCCAAAATACTTTTGAGAAAAAGAGAACAATCAGATATAACTTTCCCGTAACGATGCAGGACAATTTTTAGAAGCAAACTACCACTCATCTCCTTACTTGAGCACTGCTTCTCCCTAGCCAGGTCTCTGACATATGACATTTATCAACCTCATCTTTGTGTATATGCTCTATTAAAAATCATTGTCCAATGCGAACCATACTGGTGACTTAATTACATAAATGTGCTACTGTGCTTAGGCAGTGTCCACATCTGTGTTTTATTTCTAGTTAATACGTGATAAGAATTTAAAGCCTCTTGCTGAGGCTTCTGTCTCAAACTGCTGATACCATTTGCATAACAGAAAAATGCACTGAGTGTTATACCACAAGTGACATCACAATAAAAAATCCTTATCTATCTTATACCCTTGATTACAGTTTTACTTTGAATAAGAAAATGTTTCATACACCTGAGGATAATGTTTCAATTGGCTCCTTGACCAGTTGTAATGAAAATATTTTTCAAATTAAAGGTGTATTTCTCTTCCTTTGTAAGGTATATATTTTTTATATGCTGCAATGTTCATTCAGATGCTCTGGCAACAAGACTCTGCAATGTTCAGAGTGGTTTTCTTGTTGTCGTTTTACCACTATCTGCAGGCCCAGGATTCTGAAGTACTAGCCATATCACCTTTGCTTCTGGTCCTGCCTTGTTCCTGTAAATCAATTCTAATAACCTGGCTTTTGCACTCTTTCTTGTGAGACATCCATCAAGAAAAATTATTCCAGAATTGGAAAACAGGTAAAATCATTAACTTCATGTTCTTTCAGAGTAGTGCGGGGGTACATCTTTGATTGACTGTCTATTGACTAGGCTCTTTTATAATTCTGTAGGCCTAGAGGTTATCTTGCAGCAAATTGATATCAATTCAAATGATCCTTGTGTGAGAGTAATGAAAATGATTCAGGTCTACACCAGTGTAAATAAATGTTGACCCAGAAAGATGCAATTGGTTTTAGTCTGATAAAAACGGTAACTCCAAACATTACAATATATTGTTCTGTAGGGTATCATTCAGTTTTACATCTACTGGAAACATTTCAGCATTCTTGACAGATTATATAAACTCCATTCTCCAAAATCTCCTTTGAACTCAATTTTGACATTTTACCAGTTACCTAATTAATTAGTGAATTAAAAAAAAAACCTCTGACACGTTTATGTTACATGAGAGCCATGTTTTTAACTTTTAGAAAATTATAATTTAGGAATCCCAAACCTTATATCACAGTTTTAGTAATATAAAAATCATGATGTGAGTTAACTAACATCTATTCTGCCCTTACTATGTGACAGACTTATTCTGGGTTTGGTCTCTAGTTCAGTTCATTTTCACTGTAACTCTACGAGGCTATTGCTATTATTATTAAACTGATTTAGAGATGACAAAACTGAAGCATAAGGAGTCTAGCTTGTTAAAGGTTATACCTCTCTATGTGAAGCCAGAATATTTTTATTTGACTCTGTATATTGCCTTTTATAGCTATGTATTTTTCAAAATGGATGCCTTCTTACCCAATATGCTGTTTTTGGGGGACTGAGGTCCAGTCCTGATTCCGTTCCTTCTGAGACTCACTGCCAACTGCTTCCAAAACTATGTTTAATGTCCCATCTGTGAGGTGACCCTCAAATCTTATAAAACATCTTATTACAGTGATTCTCAAAGTTTACTAGGCATCAGAACTGCCTGGAAGACTTGATAAAATACAAATTATTGAGTCCCATCCCACAAATTTCTGATTCAGTAGGTCTGGGGAGGGGGGGATTTGCAATTCTAAAAAGGTCCCAAGTGATGCTAACACTGCCTGTGTCTGGAGGCCACACTTTGAAAACCACTGCCTTTGTATACACTGCTAAATCTCCTGCAGGATGATTGCCAAGTAATCTGGCTTACACAATCATCTGTTGTTTTTTTTTTTAACATCTTTATTGGAGTATAACTGCTTTACAATGGTGTGTTAGTTTCTGCTGTATAACAAAGTCAATCAGCTATGCATATACATATATCCCCATATCCCCTCCCTCTTGCGTCTCCCTCCCACCCCTCTAGGTGGTCATAGTCATCTATTTCTTGATCATGATATTTGTATTGTTCACCTGCTCTTCCTGGATCAGTTTCACCTCCCCTCTGCCTCCTTTTGTTACCACAGAACACTTGTCCTCACATGCAATATTGTTCCAACAACATATGTAGATAATCTGAAATGTATCGGGGGGATGACCTGAGCATAGCGACTAATCTCCTAAAGGCTCCAGTGCACAGCCCTATTTGTCATGGCTGCCTTAATATGAATATAGGACAGTTAACATTTTGGTGGGGGGGAGGGGTGAGCGAGTAGGAAGTTCTCTGAGATACCAACTCTCCATTGTCATATGTCTGCAAATTATTACCCTTGAAACAGCTGCTAATTACATTGCTCCTACTGCCATCACTATTGTAATTGCTTCCATCCTATCCCCTACTGTTTCCTAGCTCCAAGGCTGCTTCTTCATGGCCAAATAACTTTATGGGCACTGTGTCCTTTTATCAAAGTTACCTCCTGGTCTGGCATTGATGATTTATGGAGTCAATGCAATATTGGCTAAACCATAATAAGAAATGAAGAGCAACAGATCTGACATTCAACTCTCTGATGGTGTTCCACTGGGGTTGAAGAAAAGTAAATGGAAAAAATATTTTGAAAAAAAAAAAAAAAAAGAGAAGCACGAAAGTGAAGAAATATTGCTTATTATTTATTGACAAATCAAACCTTTTTTGACAGTTCAGCAAGCCTGTTTGTGATCAAACTATAGCAGGTTGCCAGGCCACATGAAGCCTAATGCACATTATTGACAGTGGCCTGGCTTGCAAATGGGCTTTTAAAACAGCTTTCTTCCATATCATTTTCTTATTAGAAGATTTTCAAATAGCTACCTAGTCTATTACCACATCATAAGACCAAAGTATATGATGCTATAAGTGTTAATACATTTAGATAGAAGCTGGTTTGAAAGGTTTGATAGATTCTTACTGAAATATAATTTTCTATTAGAGCTTGTGAGCTACAGAACCAAACTGAATGGACATCAGAAAGAGCACTCCACTTGTTTCTGATGGCTAGCAAGAAGGATCATCAACAGGCTTTGGTCAGGAATAGACCAAAGGGAAAGAAGCAGTTACTTTTAAAATCATACTTCTAACTCATAAATAGGATGTTTTAACTTTTATAAATAGGATATCAATTCTGACTTGTTTTATGGCAAAGAAAAAAGAAAAAGCGTATCCTGGGGCCCCAGTTTCCTTTGACTTCTTTTATGATACTCCCTCAGAATGAATCATCCAGAAAAATCTAAAGTGAGTGGCAACTATCGAAACGATGCCATACTGTTTATTTCTATTTTAAAACTTAGAACTACCATATGATCAGTAATCCCACTCCTGGGCATATATGCAGAGAAAGCCATAATTTGAAAAGATACATGCACCCCAATGTTCACTGAAGAGCTATTTACAATAGCCAAGACATGGAAGCAATCTAAATGTCCACCGACAGAGCAATGGATAAAGAAGATGTGGTACATGTATACAATGGAATATTACTCAGCCATAAAAAAGAATGAAATAATGCCATTTGCAGTAATATGGATGGACCTAGAGATTATCATACTAAGTGAAGTCAGACAGAGAAAGACAAATATCATATGATATCACTGACTGGATTTTAAAAAATGATATATATGAACTTATTTACAAAACAGAAACAGACTCACAGATTTCAAAAACAAACTTATGGTTACCAAAGGGGAAACGTAGCTGGGGGAGGGATGAATCAGGAGCTTGGCATTAACATACACACACTACTATATATAAAATAGATAACCAACAATGACCAACTGTATAGCACAGGGAACTTTACTCAATATTCTGTAATAATCTAGATGGGAAAAGCATCTGAGAATGAATATATGTATATGTATAACTGAATCACTTTGCTATACACCCGAAAGTAACACAACATTATAAATCAACTATACTCCAATAAATTTTTTAAATAAATAAATAAATTAAATTAAAACTATCTTATAATTCACCACTTAAAAATATCTTTTAATCTATAAACTGTCATGGCAATGACTGTTTTTACTGGGACCACTGAGGGATAAAGTGCGTATTAACTACTGCCAAATAATGTTGGTTCTGTACAGTTTGCTAGAATGTGGATTAAATTTTGAGTAAACTTCCTGTATTAGTTGAAGTGTATAGGTGTGGGGAAAGGGACTTTTAATAACAGCTTTACTGATATAATTCACATACCATAAATTCATCCACTTAAAATATACAATCTGACGATTTTCAGTAGATTCACAGATATGTGCAATGATCACCACTATCAAGTTTAGAATATTTTCATCACTTCTAAAAGAAACTCCATACACTTTAGTTATTACCCCCCCTATTTTGCCTTTTCCCCTACCCTATCCCCAGCCCTAAGCAGCCCTACTCTCAGCTCAGACTATTTTCCATACATTTTTTATTTTGTTTTATTTTTAATTGCTCATTTGTAAGGTTGTCCTAATCTTTCCTAGCTTTTAACTATTAGAAACTCCTGAATAGTTTTCCTTTGAGTTTGTGAGCTCCTCTTCCTATAGCTCTGAATGGTCAATGTACTCTGTGTGAATGCATGGCATGAAACAACTAATTTAAGAGTCTTTTATAAATAAAGTTTGTATTAACTATAAAATAATCACTAATCTACTACTGTCTCTACAGATTTGACTATGCTGGATTTCACAAAAATGAAATCATATATCATGTACTCTTTTATGACGGGTTTCATTTAGCATAATGTTTTCAAGGTTCAGCCATGTTTGAATATGTTTATTCACTTCTATGGCTGAGCAATCTTCCACTGTATGAATATATCACATTTTGTTTATCCATTCATCCATGGATGGACATTTGGGGTGTTTCTACCTTTTGGCTATTAGGAATAGTGCTGCTATAAACTCTATGTTTAACTATATGCAGAACTGCCAGACTATTTTCTAAATTGGCTGCTTGGTCCTATTTGCACCAGCAGTATATTAGAGACTGGTCTGATTTCTCCACATTCTTGCCACCAGTTGTTATTTTCTGACCGATTCTTGTCATCCTAGTAATAGTATCTCATTGTGGTTTTGATTTGCATTTCCCTGATACTTGAAATTGTCAAGCATGTGTTTATTGGCTATTTGTATATTTTCTTTGGAGAAATGTCTATGTAGATCTTTTGCCCATTATTAATAGGTTATTTATTACTGAGTTTTAAGAGTTCTTTATATTTTCTGGATACAAGTCCCTTTTCAGATATATGTTTTGCAAATATTTTCTTTAATTCTATGGATTTTTTCACCTTCTTGATAGTGTGATTTGAATCACAGAAGTTTTTTATTTTTATAAAGTCCAATTTATTATTTTTTTCTTTTGTTGTTTGTGTTTTTGACTTCATGCAGATTTACCCCTGTGTTTTCTCCCAAGATTTTTATAGTTTTAGCTCTTACATTACATTTAGGTCTTTGACGCATTTTGAGCTAGTTTTGTATACAGTGTATAGGCCCAATTTCATTCTTTTGCATGTGAGTATCCAGTTGTCCCAATACTATTTGCCAAAAAGACTATCTTTCCCTACTGAATTGTCTTGGCACCTTTGTCAAATATCAGTTGACCACAAACATATAAGTTTATTTCTGGACTCAATTATACTGCATTTATCTATATATCTATCCTATGCAGTACCATACTGTCTTGATAATTGTTGCTTTGTATTAAGCTTTGAAATCAGGAATGTGAATCCTCATATTTTGTTCTTTTCTTTCAAGATTATTTTATCTATTCTGGGTTCCTTGGAATTCCATATGAATTTTAGGATTACCTTGTCCACTTCTATAAAAAAGCCACTGAATTCTGAGAGGGACTGAATATAATCAGTAGATCATTTCGCAGAGTATTGCCATCTTAACAATATTAAATCTTCCAACCCATTAACATGAAATGTTGTTCCATTTATTTAGATCTTCTTTAATATCTTTCAACATTATTTTGCTGTTTTCAGAGTATAATTTTGGCATTTCTTTTGTTAAATGTATTCCTAAGTATTTTATTCTTTTTGATGCTATTATAAATAGAATTGTTTTGATCTCCTATTCGGATTGTTCACTGCAAGTATATAGAAATACAATTGATTTTTGTATATTGATCCTGCAACCTTGGTGAAATCATTTATTCTAATAATTTTTAGTAGATACCTTAGGATTTCTTAAATACAAGATCGTGGTGTTTGAGAATATAGATCATACTTCCCTGTTTCTTAGCAAGTCTCATAAATTTTTGTTAGAAACTGGATCTTTAGAGAATAAATTATAGCAAATCTGAGCAAAAGTCCTCCAGTATCTATTACTATTTACTTGTTTACTGACTGGCTGGATTATTTCAGTGAAGTCTATTCCCCTACCCTTGTCTGCCTGCATTGTGAGGTCTCTGATAATGCTCCTCAGGGAGCACTACCTTGGGAATGCTGACAGTCACCCTGGGGAGACTGCTTTTGACAAGGCTGCCTTTGATGGTCTCTTTCCTTAGATCACATGCAGCTGTTAAACTCTACTAATAGCCAGGGGATTCTTCTATTATTGTCAACAATACCCTGGGGCAGCAATTGTTTCACAGTCTAATCTAATCAAACTCTGGCTCCTTTCAAGGAATAGTTCCCAAGGTCAGTGTCTGAAATTTGTTTTGAGCTCAGGAAAACTACTCCCAGCAGTCTCTTTCCCTAATTCTCTCCTGCGGACTCCCAGGTCTTCCTGGCTTGCCTTTCTCTGTGCCAGGATCTCGGGTGAGGGCTAGGTGGGCCCCAGTATCCTCAGTAGTGCCCTGCCCATGGCAGAGCATCTGTACCAGGAGTCGGGGCTGGTACTAAAAGGTGAGCTATCACCTCTTGGCCATCATGGCCCAGAACTTAGCTTCAATAATAATAGGTAGCTGGAGGCAGGATGAGAAGTGCTGAGGTCCTGCCCCTTCCAGAAAAATAGCCCTCAGACTGGGAAACCCGGGAAGAGAAAACTGTGTTCTCGGTAATACCAGAACCCAGTGGAGCTTCCCTCTCACTCAGCAGGAAGAGGGGAGGAAGACAGAGGGTCTTGGTTCAAACACCACAGACTCTCAATCCTTATCGAGAGTTAGTGTGTCTCTTAAATTAATGTTTCTTCATTTGCTGGATGTGCACAGGGCCATTTCCAGAGACTTTAAACGGTTGTTTGTGTGTTTTTCATAATTTTCACCAGTTTCACTGAGTAGCAGATCCTTAGAGCTCCGCATGCTGTCATGGACAGAAGTGGAACTCCAGGGCCTTTATTGTTAATAAGCTTGAACTGCAACATCTTTTACCAATTGGAGAACCTTTTCTTTTTTCTTTTTAAATCAAGTTCTAGAATTGCAGGCAGTAACATTACATGGGACAAAATGATAATCATATAGAAAGAGAATTTACTTTCACTTTAGGCCATCAAGAAAAGCTTAGTAGAGCCTAAAACATATAGTTAGCATTTAACATTGTGGGTAGGAGTGTGTGTATGTGTATATGTGTGCACGTGTGTTCTGAATTGTTGGATTAGGTTTAAGCCCTTGGTAGCAAATACGTGAACAGATTTGCAGTACACCAAAACTGAGGTAATTATGAGATGGATTTTAACATGATACCTTTCCTATCAATAATTTCCTTTTCAAAAATTTTTTTAAAGCTTTTTGATGTGGACCATTTTTTTTTAAGTCTTTATTGAATTTGTTACAATACTGCTTCTGTTTTATGTTTTGGTTCTTTGGCCCTGAGGCATGTGGGATCTTAGCTCCCTGAGCAAGGATCGAACCCACCACACCCCCCCTGCATTAGAAGGCGAAGTCCCAACCACTGGACCGCCAGGGAAGTCCCTCAACATTTTTTTAAAGTCTCTATGACACTAACAACCTTCTCTCTAACAAATATACCTAGTTGTGTGGTTTTCTCTATATTAAATAACAGAAGAACAGGTAGAAATGCATACACCTTCAACACAAGCAAACTACTAGCCAATTTTGTAATTTATTGACTCAGGAAATTATTAAGCCAAAATTCTACTCTTTCAGAGGTAGTCATTAACCTTACCCCTGCAATATAAACTGTATCAATAATATAATCTCAATTAAGGGAGTGAAAAATTATGAACTATATTTTGCTTTCTCCTGTTTCTAATGTATATATTCAGATAGAAAATTCTGCAATGCTGCACTAATCACATAGTAAATAGAACAGTATTTTTATTCATCGTGAGCTCTCACTTCTCTTACATACTTAAACCTCTTTAAAAAGTTTATATTTTACAGGACAACTGTGAGTGGTTTTTAGACTGAGAATACCATTTAATCAGGAAATTTAACTTCTCTGAAACGTCATAGCTTTTAATGACAATTATGATGGGTGTTTTTCCTTTAAAAATTATTAACTGCTGATTTTATCAGTGCTGCTTTAAGAAATATATCAAAACCACAACTATCCTGATGTTCAATGCACTTTATAAAACATTAAAAAATAAATTAAAGTGTTTCTTTTAAAAACCTTAAATGGTTATGAGGCCAATATGAGTTTTATTCAAAAGAAATGAAGATTCAGAAATATCAAAAAATAAGTGCACATGTGAAGTGAACCTGCAGTTGCTCACTTCAGAGTAATTGCGAGAGGCCTGCAGTTCCACCTCCTGCCACTACTCCACAGGCTGGTAAAGTCTACACTTGAAAACTGACTTATTTTCAAAGCAGCAAAGCCTACTTTTCAGTTCTGTCTTAAGAACTCTTCCCCCCCACGTTAATGCATCAGTTTAACTTTCAGTTATTTGCTACAGGAAAAGAATGTATGGTTGATAAAATCCAAAAAACATAACCAAATGACCAACCTCTACAATTCAAACTTTTAAAAAATCTAGGGCTTCCCTGGTGGCGCAGTGGTTGAGAATCCGCCTGCCGATGCAGGGAACACGGGTTCGAGCCCTGGTCCGGGAAGATCCCACATGCCACGGAGCAACTGGGCCCGTGAGCCACAACTACTGAGCTTGCGCGTCTGGAGCCTGTGCTCCACAACAAGAGAGGCCGCGACAGTGAAAGGCCGGCGCACCGCGATGAAGAGTGGCCCCTGCTTGCCACAACTGGAGAAACCCCTCGCACAGAAACGAAGACCCAACACAGCCAAAAATATAAATAAATAAATAAAAATTAAAAAAAAAAAAAGCAACTGTAGGAGGATAAATGTTTGTTTAAAAAAAAAATCTAGTAAAAGCATTATTTTATTTTAATGTATTTCCCTAGCAAATATTAACCTATAAAATAAAGCCATTTTAGAAAGGTGGGGATAAAAATGGGGCAGTCAAGGGCATGAAGCTGCAATATAGTATTTAATCAAGTGTCTAGTTTATCATTCAAGAATGTTATGACAATATCAAATGCTAGTTTTTGATAACAGTTTTAACTTTAATTCCTAAAATTACATTTTTTCATGATATAAAAATACTATGGGACTTGGTCTACATTCATCATCACATACTCCTAAACTGAATCACAAAGTGTTTCTGAATAATAACATATGAGGCACCAGCTAGGGCTTCCAAAGACATGTGTTTGTTTCATAGGGACAGAAAAGACTAAAAGAGGAATAAAATCTTCTGCTTGAACTCAGATTTTTAATTATTAAAGTCAAATGCATTTTACAGTATAAACATTGATACATTCTGTGGTGCTACAGATGAATTGAAAAAGGAGTTGTATTAAAAATGCTTTTTTTTTTTTTGGAAGATGCACCACTAGTCTTCTGGTTGAGAGGTTTTAGGCAAGGTTAGTGATGTTATTTCAAAAATTAATAGACCCATATTACTGCAGTTATATCACATGTAAAGTATGAATACTAATTCCTGTATTTTCCAGCTTCTTTCAATTCTTGCATACTGATAAAAAAACAGCATGTGAATCACATTTTAAAATTACTTATTTTTGATAAGATACACAATGTGATGTTTTGATATATGTATACCCTGTGAAGTAATTAACACAATCAAACTAATTTACATAGACATCACCTCAGGTCATTTTTTCTAATGGTGAGAACACTTATGGTCTATTCTTTCAGCAAATTTCCAGTATATAATACATTATTACCTATAGTCACCATGCTATTCATTAGGTCTCCAATGCACTTATCGTGTAACTGAAAATGTGTATCCTTTGACCAATATCTCCACTTTCCCCTATCCTTTAGCACCTGGTGACCACCACTCTACTCTCTACCACTGTGAATTCAATTTTTTTTTTTTAGATTCCACATATAAGTAAGATCATGCAATATTTGTCTTCATGGTGTCTGACTTATTATTAGCATAATATCCTCCAGATTCATCTATGTTTTTGCAAATGGCAGGACTTACTTCTTTTTTTAAGGCTAATCTATTCTGTTCACACATACCACATTTTCTTTATCCATTCAGCTGTAGATAGATACTTAGGTTGTTTCCATATCTGTAAATAATGCTCCTAATGAATATGGGAGTGCAGGTATCTCTTTGAGATACATATTTCATTTCCTGAGGCTACAATCCCAGAGGTAGTATTGCTAGATCAAATAGTAGTACTATTTTTTTTAAAGAAACCTCCATACTGTTTTGAATAAGGTTATACCAATTTACATCCTCACCAACAGTACACAAGGGTTCCCTTTTCTTCGTATCCTCCCCAACACTTACTATCTTTTGACTTTTTCATAACAGCTTCCCAACAGATATGAGACAGTATCTCCTTGTGGTTTTGCTATGCATTTCCCTGATGATTCATGATGTTGAGCATCTTTTCATACACCTGTTGGCCATCTGTATGTCTTCTTTGGAAAAATGTCTATTCTGGTCCTTTGCCCATTTTTTAATTAGGTTATATATTTTTTTACTGTTGAGTTGTATCAGTTCCTTATAGATTTTGGATTTTAACCCCTTATCAGATATATGGTTTGCAAATATTTTCTCCCATTCCGTAGGTTGCCTTTTCATTTTGTTGATGGTTTCCTTTGCTGTGCAAAATGTTTTACTTTGATGTAATTACACTTGTTTATTTTTCCTATTATTGCCTATGCTTTGGTGTTAATGCCAAAAAATCACTGCCAAGACCACTATCAAGGAGCTTTTCCCCTATGTGTTTCCTACTAGGAGTTTTATGGTTTTAGGTCTTACATTCAAGTCTCTAATCCTTTTTGTTTTTTTTTTTGTTGTTGTTTTTTTTTTTTTTTTTAAGATTTATTTTTTATTGATTAATTGATTGATTGATTGCTATGTTGGGTCTTCATTTCTGTGCTAGGGCTTTCTCTAGTTGTGGCAAGCGGGGGCCACTCTTCATCACGGTGCGCGGGCCTCTCACTATCGTGGCCTCTCTTGTTGCGGAGCACAGGCTCCAGACACGCAGGCTCAGTAATTGTGGCTCACGGGCCCAGCCGCTCCGCGGCATGTGGGATCTTCCCAGACCAGGGCTCGAACCCGTGTCCCCTGCATTAGCAGGCAGATTCTCAACCACTGCGCCACCAGGGAAGCCCTCTAATCCTTTTTGAATTGATGTTTGTGAATGATATAATAGAAGGGTCCAATTACACTCTTTTGCATGTGCCTATCTAGTTTTTCCAGCATCATTAACTGAAGAAACTATCCTTTCCCCACTGTATATTCTTGGTGCTTTTGTCAAAAATTAGTATGTATGGGTTTATTTTTAGGCTCTCTATTCTGTTCCATTAATCAATCCATCTGGTTTTACACCATTACATACTCTTTTGATTACTATAGCTTTGTAATATAGTTTGAAGTCAGGAAGTATGTTGCTTAAAGCTTTATTCTTCTTGCTCAAGATTGCTTTAGCTATTTGGGGTCTTTTGTGGTCTCATACAAATTTAAGGACTTTTTTTTTTTTTCTATTTCTGTGAAAAATGTCATTGGAATTTTGATAGATATTGCCTTTGAATCTGTGGACTGGTTTGGGTAGAATGGGCATTTTAGCAATACTAATTCTTCCAATCAATGAAAACAGGGTATCTTTCTATTTGTGTCTTCTTTGATTTCATTCGTCAATGTTTGGTGGTTTCCAGTTTTTAGTATATAGATCTTTCACCTCCTTGGTTTAATTTATTCCTAAGTATTTTATACTTTTTTGTTGCTACTGGAAATTAGACTCTTTCCTTAATGTCCTTTTTTCAGATAGTTCATTGTTAGTGTATGGAAATGTTACAGATGTGAATCACATTGGTGTCTCTGCACTGATGAATATATATTGGGTGTTTCTCCAAGACTATTACCCTAAAAATAATTAAAACTTGAATAACTTAAATAAGCTCTTAAAATAACCCCCATGTCTTTCCCTCTCAAAATATGAGAAAAGTAGAGATGAATTTTGCAAGATTTATAGACTTAGGTCTCTTGGTAGGTAATATAATCAAAATATTCACTTCATAAATAAGGAAACTAGACCAGGGTGGAGAAATGACTTGTTTAAGACAACAGGGCACCCAAAGCAAAACAGATGACAGAACTGGAAACAACTGTCTCTCTATGTCATACTCTGTCCTTTCAAGTATTATTTCCTTATAGCAGGTAAACTTGACCCTGTTGACATTTGGGGTTGGATGATTATTGTAGAAGGGCTGGTTCTGTGCCTTGCAGTACTAACCCTGGCCTCTACCCACGAGATTCAGTAGCATGCATTTCCCAGTTGTGACAATCAAAAATGTCTCCAGACACTGTCAAATAGCCCCTGGGGGGCAAATTCTTCCCCAACTTACAACCACTGTTTTAAAATCAATGAAGTTGAAGTTCTGGAGAAAGCCTTAAGTCAAGGCAAATATATATATGAATTTGATTGCTGGTCCTCTCCATTTTCTCTGACCTTCAGTATATGTAAGCTCCTTGAATACAGAATTATATCTGATTGAGTTTTGTTCCTTTATAGCCCTACCATACTGAAGTGATACACAGTAAACAAGCTGGTATGAAATGACATTATTTCAAAACTGTCCGAAGGAAAAATGTGTTGGATATTTGATTACGTGCAACCTACTGCATTCCAAAAAGGCATAAAAACTGCCAAAAGATTACATTTAAAAGTCATATGGCAACTTCTTACATAAGTATGGAAGTGAGAAATTAATAGAGAACTGAAGTGGTGCTCGTTTCTCTTTCATGCACCATTTGAATTGCCCTCAATTTTCGTTTGCATCCCACACATCGGATTTCCTGCATCTATGGAGTCCCCAAAGCTTCTGATAGCAACTTCAAGATTCAGGCTGTGACTGGGGTGAACAGAAGCCTGCCACAGCAAAAATGGCTGCAAATGCTCACAATACAAATCCATTTTTAGCTAAAGGTTTTATTTCCAATTCCAGAAGAGAAACTGAAACCTTGATTTTTTCACACAAAGCAGAAAAGATAGCCTGAAGTCAACTTTACTACTGAATTTTTTTCCCTTATATCTTTACATCATGAATATACCTAAAGTGTGCAAGTATAAGAATTTTGAGTAAATTACACAACTTGAAGCATTTTGATAACTGTAAAATAGAAATCTGAGTAGTTAAATAACTAGCACCTTCCATACAGCAGATGATCAGTAAAATATTAACTAGTTGTTTGAGTGGTTGAAATGAACCACTGCACATAACAAATTTTGAACCTACTGCACATAAATTTTGTGGAAGATCATATAATAAAGAAGAACAAGTAAAGATCAGTCTCTATAGAACAGGAGGAACAACTATTTTACTGATTATTTGGAACAAAAAATTGCACAGGTTACATGTATAAAAAGAACAAGGGGTGGTCAAATATTGATATTGCTTCAGCGTCTAAAATAAGAACCTTCACAATATTGTGTGAACTATAATTTCTTGCATATAAATGGTGGGGATATAGTGGGTAAGGACATTACTTGCTGATTGAAAGTCAAAGTTTTGGAAGATGGTTCTTTTGTCATTTAATGTAGCTACAGCGAAAAGCAACAATGAAGGAACAAAATCAATCTTCCTAACCACAGTGTAGAGCAAAAATATTTGTAAAACGACCATATACTCCTATTATTCAATGTTTCTTATAAACTGATGGTAGCTTTCAAATCTAACAGCAAAGCAGTTGTTTAATATGATTAGGACCTGATGATTCTAAAGCAGATATATGCCTGATACAATTCAACTTTAATGGCATCGTTTAGCTCCCTGTTGAGCTAATATACCAGTCCAATAGTTCTTAGACGGCTAAATTGTCTACTTTCTTCTCAAGTCCAACCTATATCCTTTTGTAGAGAAAAGATCAGTACTCAAGGAAAGGAAAATAGCAGAAAAAGGGTTGTGTTGTTACATTAGGGATGGAGAGAAAAGTGAGATTAGTTTTTCCA
Source organism: Balaenoptera acutorostrata (assembly GCF_949987535.1). NCBI lineage: Eukaryota > Metazoa > Chordata > Mammalia > Artiodactyla > Balaenopteridae > Balaenoptera > Balaenoptera acutorostrata. The sequence goes on along the minus strand of NC_080070.1, from coordinate 82,312,406 downwards.
TGAATTTCAATGCATAAGCAAGTTGCTTATGCATTGCTAATGCATAAAATGTGATTTGCTCTTAAAAATCATCTGTCAGGAGATTAACCAAGATGGCGGAGTAGAAGGACGTGCTCTCACTCCCTCTTGCGAGAGCACCAGAATCACAACTGGCTGCTGGACAATCATTGACAGGAAGACCCTGGACTTCACCAAGGAGGATACCCCACGTCCAAGGACAGAGGAGAAGCCACAGTGAGACGGTAGGAGGGGCACAATCAGAGTAAAATCAAATCCCATAACTGCTGGGTGGGTGACTCACAGACTGGCCAACACTTATACCACAGAAGTCCACCCACTGGAGTGAAGGTTCTGAGCCCCACGTCAGGCTTCCCAACCTGGGGGTCCGGCAAAGGGAGGAGGAATTCCTAGAGAATCAGACTTTGAAGTCTAGTGGGAATTGATTGCAGGACTGTGACAGGACTGGGGGAAACAGAGACCTCACTCTTGGCGGGCACACACAAAGTAATGTGTGCATCGGGACCCAGGGGAAGGAGCAGTGACCCTGGGGGAGACTGAACCAGACGTACCTGCTGGTGTTGGGGGGTCTCCTGCAGAGGCGAGTGGTGGCTCTGTTTCACCGTGGGGATAAGGACACTGGCAGCAGAGGTCCTGGGAAGTTCTCCTTGGCGTGAGCCCTCCCAGAGTCTGCCATTAACCCCACCAAAGAGCACGGGTAGGCTCCAGTGTTGGGTTGCCTCAGGCAAAACAACCAACAGGGAGGGAACCCAGCCCCACCCATCAACAGTCAAGTGGATTAAGGTTTTACTGAGCTCTGATCGCCACAGCAACAGGGAGGGAACCCAGCCCCACCCATCAACAGTCAAGTGGGTTAAGGTTTTACTGAGCTCTGACCGCCACAGCAACAGTCAGCTCTACCCACCACCAGAGCCTCCCATCAAGCCTCTTAGATAGCCTCAACCACCAGAGGGCAGACAACAGAAGCAAGAAAAACTACAATCCTGCAGCCTGTGGACCAAAAACCACAGTTACAGAAAGACAGAGAAGATGAAAAGGCAGAGGGCTATGTACCAGATGAAGGAACAAGAAAAAAACCCAGAAAAACAACTAAATGAAGTGGAGATAGGCAACCTTCCAGAAAAAGAATTCAGAATAATGATAGTGAAGATGATCCAGGACCTCGGAATAAGAATGGAGGCAAAGATCGAGAAGATGCAAGAAATGATTAACAAAGACCTAGAAGAATTAAAGAACAAACAAACAGAGATGACCAATACAATAACTGAAATGAAAACTACACTAGAAGGAATCAATAGCAGAATAACGGAGGCAGAAGAACGGATAAGTGACCTGGAAGACAGAATGGTGGAATTCACTGCTGCGGAACAGACTAAAGAAAAAAGAATAAAAAGAAATGAAGACAGCCTAAGAGACCTCTGGGACAACATTAAACGCAACAACATTCGCATTATAGGGGTCCCAGAAGGAGAAGAGAGAGAGAAAGGACCAGAGAAAATATTTGAAGAGATTATAGTCGAAAACTTCCCTAACATGGGAAAGGAAATAGCCACCCAAGTCCAGGAAGCGCAGAGAGTCCCATACAGGATCAACCCAAGGAGAAACACACCGAGACACATAGTAATCAAAGTGGCAAAAATTAAAGACAAAGAAAAATTATTGAAAGCAGCAAGGGAAAAACGACAAATAACATACAAGGGAACTCCCATAAGGTTAACAGCTGATTTCTCAGCAGGAACTCTACAAGCCAGAAGGGAGTGGCATGATATACTTCAAGTGATGAAAGGGAAGAACCTACAACCAAGATTACTCTACGCAGCAAGGATCTCATTTAGATTTGATGGAGAAATCAAAAGCTTTACAGACAAGCAAAAGCTAAGAGAATTCAGCACCACCAAACCAGCTCTACAACAAATGCTAAAGGAACTTCTCTAAGTGGGAAACACAAGAGAAGAAAAGGACCTACAAAAACAAACCCAAAACAATTAAGAAAATGGTCATAGGAACATACATATCGATAATTACCTTAAACGTGAATGGATTAAATGCCCCAACCAAAAGACATAGACTGGCTGAATGGATACAAAAACAAGACCCATATATATGCTGTCTACAAGAGACCCACTTCAGACCTAGGGACACATACAGACTGAAAGTGAGGGGATGGAAAAAGATATTCCATGCAAATGGAAATCAAAAGAAAGCTGGAGTAGCTATACTCATATCAGATAAAATAGACTTTAAAATAAAGAATGTTACAAGACACAAGGAAGGACACTACATAATGATCCAGGGATCAATCCAAGAAGAAGATATAACAATTATAAATATATATACACCCAACATAGGAGCACTTCAATACATCAGACAACTGCTAACAGCTATAAAACAGGAAATCGACAGTAACACAATAATAGTGGGGGACTTTAACACCTAACTTACACCAATGGACAGATCATCCAAAATGAAAATAAATAAGGAAACAAAAGCTTTAAATGACACAACAGACCAGATAGATTTAATTGATATTTATAGGACATTCCATCCCAAAACAGCAGATTACACTTTCTTCTCAAGTGCGCACGGAACATTCTCCAGGATAGATCACATCTTGGGTCACAAATCAAGCCTCAGTAAATTTAAGAAAATTGAAATCATATCAAGCATCTTTTCTGACCACAACGCTATGAGATTAGAAATGAATTACAGGGAAAAAAACGTAAAAAAGACAAACACATGGAGGCTAAACAATACGTTACTAAATAACCAAGAGATCACTGAAGAAATCAAACAGGAAATAAAAAAATACCTAGAGACAAATGACAATGAAAACACGACGACCCAAAACCTATGGGATGCAGCAAAAGCGGTTCTAAGAGGGAAGTTTATAGCTATACAAGCCTACCTAAAGAAACAAGAAAAATCTCAAGTAAACAATCTAACTTTACACCTAAAGAAACTAGAGAAAGAAGAACAAACAAAACCCAAAGTTAGCAGAAGGAAAGAAATCATAAAGATCAGAGCAGAAATAAATGAAATAGAAACAAAGAAAACAATAGCAAAGATCAATAAAACTAAAAGTTGGTTCTTTGAGAAGATAAACAAAATTGATAAGCCATTAGCCAGACTCATCAAGAAAAAGAGGGAGAGGACTCAAATCAATAAAATCAGAAATGAAAAAGGAGAAGTTACAACAGACACCACAGAAATACAAAACATCCTAAGAGACTACTACAAGCAACTCTATGCCAATAAAATGGACAACCTGGAAGAAATGGACAAATTCTTAGAAAGGTATAACCTTCCAAGACTGAATCAGGAAGAAACAGAAAATATCAACAGACCAATCACAAGTAATGAAATTGAAACTGTGATTAAAAATCTTCCAACAAACAAAAGTCCAGGACCAGATGGCTTCACAGGTGAATTCTATCAAACATTTAGAGAAGAGCTAACACCCATCCTTCTCAAACTCTTCCAAAAAATTGCAGAGGAAGGAACTCTCCCAAACTCATTCTATGAGGCCACCATCACCCTGATCCCAAAACCAGACAAAGACACTACAAAAAAAGAAAATTACAGACCAATATCACTGATGAATATAGATGCAAAAATCCTCAACAAAATACTAGCAAACAGAATCCAACAACACATTAAAAGGATCATACACCACGATCAAGTGGGATTTATCCCAGGGATGCAAGGATTCTTCAATATACGCAAATCAATCAATGTGATACACCATATTAACAAATTGAAGAAGAAAAACCATATGATCATCTCAATAGATGCAGAAAAAGCTTTTGACAAAATTCAACACCCATTTATGATAAAAACTCTCCAGAAAGTGGGCATAGAGGGAACCTACCTCAACATAATAAAGGCCATATATGACAAACCCACAGCAAACATCATTCTCAATGGTGAAAAACTGAAAGCATTTCCTCTAAGATCAGGAACGAGACAAGGATGTCCACTCTCACCACTATTATTCAACATAGTTCTGGAAGTCCTAGCCACGGCAATCAGAGAAGAAAAAGAAATAAAAGGAATACAAATTGGAAAAGAAGAAGTAAAACTGTCACTGTTTGCGGATGACATGATACTATACATAGAGAATCCTAAAACTGCCACCAGAAAACTGCTAGAGCTAATTAATGAATATGGTAAAGTTGCAGGTTACAAAATTAATGCACAGAAATCTCTTGCATTCCTATACACTAATGATGAAAAATCTGAAAGAGAAATTATGGAAACACTCCCATTTACCATTGCAACAAAAAGAATAAAATACCTAGGAATAAACCTACCTAGGGAGACAAAAGACCTGTATGCAGAAAACTATAAGACACTGATGAAAGAAATTAAAGATGATACCAACAGATGGAGAGATATACCATGTTCTTGGATTGGAAGAATCAACATTGTGAAAATGAGTATACTACCCAAAGCAATCTACAGATTCAATGCAATCCCTATCAAATTACCAATGGCATTTTTTACGGAGCTAGAACAAATCATCTTAAAATTTGTATGGAGACACAAAAGACCCCGAATAGCCAAAGCAGTCTTGAGGCAAAAAAATGGAGCTGGAGGAATCAGACTCCCTGACTTCAGACTATACTACAAAGCTACAGTAATCAAGACAATATGGTACTGGCACAAAAACAGAAACATAGATCAATGGAACAAGATAGAAAGCCCAGAGATTAACCCACGCACCTATGGTCAACTAATCTATGACAAAGGAGGCAAAGATATACAATGGAGAAAAGACAGTCTCTTCAATAAGTGGTGCTGGGAAAACTGGACAGCCACATGTAAAAGAATGAAATTAGAATACTCCCTAACACCATACACAAAAATAAACTCAAAATGGATTAGAGACCTAATAAGACTGGCCACTATAAAACTCTTAGAGGAAAACATAGGAAGAACACTCTTTGACATAAATCACAGCAAGATCTTTTTCGATCCACCTCCTAGAGTAATGGAAATAAAAACAAAAATAAACAAGTGGGACCTAATGAAACTTCAAAGCTTTTGCACAGCAAAGGAAACCATAAACAAGACGAAAAGACAACCCTCAGAATGGGAGAAAATATTTGCAAATGAATCAACGGACAAAGGATTAATCTCCAAAATATATAAACAGCTCATTCAGCTCAATATCAAAGAAACAAACACCCCAATCCAAAAATGGGCAGAAGACCTAAATAGACATTTCTCCAAAGAAGACATACAGACGGCCACGAAGCACATGAAAAGATGCTCAACATCACTAATTATTAGAGAAATGCAAATCAAAACTACAATGAGGTATCACCTCACTCCTGTTAGAATGGGCATCATCAGAAAATCTACAAACAACAAATGCTGGAGAGGGTGTGGAGAAAAGGGAACCCTCTTGCACTGTTGGTGGGAATGTAAATTGATACAGCCACTATGGAGAACAATATGGAGGTTCCTTAAAAAACTAAAAATAGAATTACCATATGACCCAGCAATCCCACTACTGGGCATATACCCAGAGAAAACCGTAATTCAAAAAGACACATGCGGGCTTCCCTGGTGGCGCAGTGGTTGAGAATCTGCCTGCTAATGCAGGGGACACGGGTTCGAGCCCTGGTCTGGGAAGATCCCACATGCCACGGAGCAGCTGGGCCCGTGAGCCACAATTGCTGAGCCTGCGCGTCTGGAGCCTGTGCCCCGCGACGGGAGGGGCCGCGATAGAGAAAGGCCCGCGCACCGCGATGAAGAGCGGTCCCCGCACCGCGATGAAGAGTGGCCCCCGCTTGCCGCAACTGGAGAAAGCCCTCGCACGAACCGAAGACCCAACACAGTCAAAAATAAATAAATAAATAAATAAATAAGAAAATTCAAAAAAAAAAAAAAAAAAGACACATGCACCCGAATGTTCATTGCAGCACTATTTACAATAGCCAGGTCATGGAAGCAACCTAAATGCCCATCGACAGACGAATGGATAAAGAAGTTGTGGTACATATATACAATGGAATATTACTCAGCCATAAAAAGGAACGAAATTGAGTCATTTGTTGAGAAGTGGATGGATCTAGAGACTGTCATACAGAGTGAAGTAAGTCAGAAAGAGAAAAACAAATATCGTATATTAATGCATGTATGTGGAACCTAGAAAAATGGTACAGATGAGCCAGTTTGCAGGGCAGAAGTTGAGACACAGATGTAGAGAATGGACATATGGACACCAAGGGGGAAAAACTGCGATGAGGTGGGGATGGTGGTGTGCTGAATTGGGCGATTGGGATTGACATGTATACACTGATGTGTATAAAACTGATGCCTAATAAGAACCTGCAGTATAAAAAAACAAACAAAACAACTAATACTAAACTTTCATTGGGTTATTTGTATGGAAATATGTTAATATAAATGTTTCAGACATTACATGAAATTTCTAAAAATCTTATATTTGTATTTGTATGGAAATATGTATGGAAATATGTTAATATAAATGTTTCAGACATTAAAAAAAAAAAAATCATCTGTCAAAACTTCTACTCATCCTCTATGATCCAGCTAAAATGCCCACTGCTCCAAGGAGGAAACTTCCTTAATCTGCCCTCTGGAACAGATAATACAAATGACTAAGGGTTTTTTCTCTTCAGAACTTTCTGTATCTGCATGGACCTTTCTCATGGCATGGAGCATAGTTTGGCTCATATTATAGCTATTTGTGTTTAGAGCTTATCACCACTACTAGTTTGTATGTTCTTTAGGTACATCAGTGACTCTAGTTTATATCCTCCAGATTGTCTAACATAAAAATATTCAATCATTATTTAATTTTTTTTTCTTCTACCTAGCCCATAGGCAATGAACCTCCTAGATTCATTGGAGATGATGATCTTTGAGAGATATGTCCTGTGACTTATTCACAGAAATGATGGCTTTATTACAATTGTCCAATACTCCAATAGAGGCAGACCTTTTTCAAGAGGAATACTACCAAGTGGGGATTCTAAGAACCAAAATGTAAATATTATGATACGTAGATACCTGTCTGTATTAGTTTTCTAAGGCTGTCGTAACAAAATAACCTAGACTTGGTGGCTTAAACAACAAAAACGTATTTGATCAGTTATGGAGGACAGAAGTTCATTATCAAGGTACTGGCAGGTTTGGTTTCTTCTGGGCCTCTCTCCTTGGCCTGCTGATGGCCACCTTCTTGCTGTGTCCTCACACAGGCCCTCCTCAGTCTGTGTTGTCTTAATCTCTTCTTATAAGGACACCGGTCATTTGACCCCATTTTAATTTAGTTACCTCTTTAAAAGCCTTATCTCTTAATACAGTCACATTCTGGGGTACTAGGGGCTAGGATTTCAACATATGAATCTGAAGGTCAGCGGGGGCACAACTGAGCCCATAACGCTGCCTATTTTAATTTCTAAATTTCTGACTACACCATTGTCACCTTCTTAATATTTCCCCAGGTTAAACTCCCGGAATTAATACAGGTATGTATCTTGCATGTTCTCTATATCCTTACCATGTTGCTTTGGATTTTATAAATATAGAAATGTTAATTTTTAAGTAAGAAACAGCATCTTCCAAGTCATGATAATAATTCTAGCTCTCCAAAACTTTTTCAAGAAGGAGAATCTGAAAGCATTTCGTAAACACTGTTATCTAAATAACTTTCAAAATTCCTGAATTAGATTCTTCTGTGTTTTTAGATCTTAATATTAAATTTGTCCAGATTTGAAATATAAATCACAGACTATGAAAGCACACCCATATTTTCTGAATTATTTAATTCTTATTAATTCTGGCTAAAAAATATTCCTTTTAGGAAAGGAATAAAATTTTATATATATCCAAGGCCCCAAACACAAATGTGTGCTTCTAATTTACGTTTTGATTCCATGGCTGAGACATCAATTTTTAAACATGAGCACTTCGGCTACCTTTGGCATTTTTACACTCTGTGCTTTAACATGTTGACAAACATGGAACAATAAGAGGATAGATGTGTTTTGCCCAGGGGCAATTATTTCAAAAATAAGAAGAAAATTCAATATGAGACAATAAACTTGTCCAAGTAGAATTAAAGAAATAAAAATAGCTAGTTATTTTAAACTGTTCCGGCTAGGTATAGTATCCTTATCTGTGCTTTCTTATCTTGGGAGCTACTAAAACTTCACTATGAGTATAGATCAAAAGTAGAAATAGGAAACAGCTCAAACTGTAAATACTAAATATGGAAAAGCAGGACAAAGAAAGCTTCCTATTACATAAATCACATTTGTTTACTCTTTTTGCCAGATAACATGGCCACCTCTTTGGAAAGAATGACAATGAGTAAAATGCCTTTAAGTGACCATATTTTCAACATCAAAGAGATTGTGATAGATTTATTTATTATCTACCTACAAATGAATTTATATTTATATGTACAGATATGACATTTGTTAACATCAGAAAACATATATGATTAAATTTCCAAAGGAGCATAATATACAGTTCCCACCTTAAGTCAAATATAACACATTATTAGAAATTAAGATATTAAAAATGAGCTGCTTTATTTCTTATAATGTCCAGTGAATATTTGCTGATTTTAAATGTGCTGAAAATATTTTACATTATCATAGTCAACTTGACTTGCATACTGAGTTCAAAATCCATTTCCCTTGGTTTTCATATTAATGACAATAGAGAGATCACTATAAAGAATCCACAACACATATAAACAATTGCTATCTTGCACTTTTTAGCACAAATACTAGCAATTCCCATTTACTGAGGATTTACTATTTCCCAGGTACTATTTTAAATGCTTAAACATGATAATACCTAATCCACAAAAATCCTTTTAAGAAATATTTCACTCCTTATAAATATGAGAAAATGGGAATTAGAGAATTTAAATAATTTTCTCAATGTCACCTGTGAATAACTAGCTGTTTCATGATATTAACCCAAGTTTGTTTGTTTGACTTCTAGCCACCTCCCCAAACAATACACACACACACACACACACACACACACACACACACACACACCCTCTGCGAACACACCCACCCTCAGCGAACACACCCACAAAAGAAATGTTGCAAGAACTAAATTGAACTCTTGTAGATAATCACAGGAATAGAAGCAACATATTTTATGTGAGGATCAGGCCCAACAACCAAACTTTGTTCCAGAGTCCACATCTTGTTTCATGGCGTTCTCCCCCACTACTCTAGCATACACTGATGTCTTCCTTTTCTGAACTCTGATAGTTATCTATAACCTAAACTACATATTTCAGCACTGAACTGCATATTGCCTTACTACTTTGATGTCTTAGATGTACCTGTCTTCTGTTCCCACCTTTATTCCAAATCTAGAGTTTAGATTGCTATAGGATTACAGCAATGTGAGACCTAGCATTGTTATAGCACTATATCTATGTTGTCTGTCCATAGGTCTCATAAAAAGGCGCTGCACACAGCCTGTTCTTTAATAAACATGTTGCTGGCTTGCTTGAGTTGTTGATCCATAGTGCAGACAGTACTTATAAGGACAGATCAGTTTGCATGCCCTAGAATAAGTTACCTTGCTACCCAAAAGAGGAAATCACCGTTGAATCAGATCCTTTCTTTAAGGATCTTCTGCCCAGAAACAAAGTCAGCTACTCCCCTGGATAGCTGGGGTTTTGGTCCATGCCTCAGGTCAGACAGAAACCAAACCATCCCTGGAGATACGAGACAATTAAAATATTTTTTTCCCCTGCCCCATTTCCCACTAATACCGCAGGTAATTTGGCAAATTTATTTAAAAGCAAAGCAGTATTCCCCAAAGAAGACAGTTAGGTAGCTGATTGGCAGAATATCCTTAGAGGTATAATTATGAGTTTGTGAAACATTCTGAGATTCTTACTGTCTCCTTTATTTATGATAGCTTTTACATTCTCCACACCCTTCATTCTCATGGCTTAAAGAGCACAGTATTGCAAAACTTCACATATTCCTTTCTGCTTTTTCCAATGACAGATGAGAAAACTATTCTAAAATGACTATAATTCACTTATTTGACCATCTAACATGTGCTTCACTTACATTTTAATCATAACACATTTCTTACCTTAAACTCTTACACAGTTGGGAAACTTAAGTATTCTGCATATGGAAGCTCTTAGAACAGGTGGCTTACTCATGGTTGATTGTCCTCCCAAATGACAATAATGTACTCTTTGGTACTTTGATGAAGCTGACTTAGCCATCTGCTGCTGATTTCTCACTATCTTAATTTCACCTGGAGTCATCAAGTTCACCTCTTAAGGAAGAGGAAGAAAATGCGAAACTTACAGCTTGCTCTGTCACTCTCTAATATTTTGACGGAATCTGGCAGTGATGACATGAACGATGAAATGTGTGAAAGATAAATCCACTGACCTCACAGAACATGATACAAAGGCACTTTACGGTCTGATAATATGATGCAATAAGTGTTATATAACAAAATAAGATTAATTGAGGTCTCCTCAGCTTATTGCTAAGAGATGGTACAAAAATTCTGGTCCCCATTCTCTCTTAACTATCCTCCAAATCAAAGATTATTTTTTTCATATAATCTTTCCCTTGATAACCCACATATAAAGCTTTCCCAAAGCTCAGGCCTTAGACTTTTTGCTTTTCCCAGTCTATGACAGAGAATTACAATTGTTAGTATTACATGGTAGTTGAGGGCTTGAGTTCTAGAATGAGACAATCTGTGTTCAGAACATACTTCCCAGGATCACTACTTAAGTTGTTGGTAGTTTAACCTTAACTCAGCTGTAAAATGGGGATGAATATAACAGAAAACTAACAGTGCATTTTTAAAGAGTAAATATTTTTAAACCATATACAACACTGCCTGGCATTAAAAAAAACACTAAACAATGTAAGCCATTATTATTATTAATGATACTATTAATCTGTTTGCTATAATTTCTTGGCTTCTAACACCACAGTTTACTTTCATTCCTTGACCTTAGCTATCATTTATACACTGTTGACTCTCAATTTAAAATTTCTCTTCTAGAATACTAAAAGGGAGTGATTTAAACATAGGCTCTCAACAAAATATTAGCAAATCACATCCAACAAAGTATTTTAAAGAGTTATATACACAACCAAGTAGGATTTATTCTGGTTCAACATTCAAAAGTCTAGTTCAACATTCAAAATCAATGAATGTAATCCACCACATCAACAGGCAAAATAAGAAAAATCATATGATCATATGAATAGATGTAGAAAAATAATTTTACAAAATCTAATAGCCATTTATGATAAAAACTCAGCAAACCAGGAATAGAGGGGAACTTCCTCAATGTGATAAAGAACATCTACCAAAAACCTACAACTAACATCATACTTAATGATGGAAAACTCTCTGCTTCCCCCTAAGATCAGGAACAGGGCAAGGATATCACCTCTCACCACTTCTATGCAATATCATACTGGAAATCTTAGCTAATACAATAAGACAAGAAAAGGAAATAAAAGGTATAGTGATTAGTAAGAAATAAAGCCATATTTTTAAATTGATGACATGATTATCTCTGTAGAAAATCCCAAAGAATAAACAAAAAAACTCCTGGAACTAAGTGATTATAACAAGGTCACAGGATACAAGGCTAATATACAAAAGGCTAGTATGTAGTATCCTACATACTAGCAATGAACTTTTAGAATTTGAAGTTTAAAACACAATATCATTTACGTTAGCACTCTAAAAAATGAAATACTTAGGTATAAATCTAAGAAACATATATAAGATCTACATGAGGAAAAACATAAAACTCTGATGAAGGAAATCAAAAAAAAAAAAAGGATCTAAATAAATGTGGAGATATTTTAAGTTCATGGATAGGAAGATAATATACCATTGTTAAAATGTCAACTCTTCCCAATTTGATCTACATATTTAACACAATCTCAATCAAAATCCTGAACATTTATTTTCTGAATATTAACAAAATGATTCTAAAGTTTATATGGAAAGGCAAATGACCTACTATCACCAACAGACTATTGAAGAAGAAGTAGAACAAAGTTGGAGGACTGTCACTGCACAACATTAAGACTTACTGCAAAGCTATAGTAATCAGGACAGTTTGGTACTGGTGAAAGTATAGACAAATAGATCAAAGGAATGGAATAGAGAGCTCTGAAATAAACCCCTGCAAATACTGACAACTGTTTTTAGACACAGGAGCAAAGACAATTCAATAGAGAAAAGATAGTATTTTCAACAACTTGTGCTAAAACAGATGAATATCCACATGTAAGAAATGAACCTAGATTCTGACCTCACACCTTTTACAAAAATTAACTTAAAATGGATCAAAGACCTAAATGTAAAATTCAAAATGATAAAACTCCTAGAAAATAACACAGGAGAAAATTAGGTAATCCTGACTTTGGAGATGACATTTTAGATTCAACACCCAGATTAAGATCCATGAATGAAAAGCAATATATCAGTATTGGCTTATCAATTATAACAAATATACCATAGTAATGTAAGATATTAATAATAGGGGAAACCGGGGCAGGTTGAGAAAAGGGAGACAGGGGATATGGGAACTCTGCATTTTCTGATACTTTTTTTAAAATCTAAAACTGCTCTAAAAATAGAGTCTATTAATTTTCAAAGAAAACAACAAAATCCAAAACGCTGACAATACCAAATGCTGCTGAGGATGTAAAGCAACAGGAACTCTCATTCATTGTTGATGAGTATGCAAAATGGTACAGCCACTTTGGAAGACAGTTTGGTGCTTTCTTACAAAACTAAATATACTCTTACCATATAACCCAGCAATTACACTCCTTGGTTACTTACCCAAAGGAGTTGAAAACTTATGTCCACATAAAAACTTGCATACAGATGTTTACAGCAGCTTTATTCATAATTGCCCAAACATGGAAGCAACCAAGGTGTCCTTCAGTAGATGAACAGATAAACAGTGGTACAGCCAGAGAACGGAATACGTATTACTCAATGCTCAAGAGAAATGAGCCATCAAACCATGAAAAGACATGGAGGAAACTTAAATGCATGTTACTAAGTGAAGGAAGTCAATGTGAAAAGCCTACAATTATATAATTCTAAATGTAATTCCAACTATACAATTCCAACTGGAAAAGACAAAACTATGGAGACAGTAAAATGATCAGTGGTTATCTGGAGGTAGGGGTGTGAGGGACTATTTAGGTGGAGCTCAGAAGATTTTTAGGGCAGTGAAAATTCTCTTTATGACACCATAATAATTGATACATGTCATTATACGTTTGTTCAAACCCGCAGAATGTACAACACCAAGAGTAAACTGTAATGCCAACTAAGGGCTTTGGGTAACTATTAATGTGTCAAGGTAGATTTGATTCTAACAAATGTACCACTCTGGTGGAGGATACTGAAAATGGGGGAGGCCGTGCATGTGTGAGGGCAGAAGGTATATGGAAAATTTCTGTACCTCCTCAATTTTTCTGTGAAACTTAAAATGCTCTATAAAAATAAAGTCTTAATAAAAACAAAACCAACAAATAAGCAAACAAAAAAACACAAAGGCTCTAGAGTTAGAAACTTTGAAATTCAATACTGTCTCCACTTCTTTCTAGAAATTTGAGCTAAGGTATTACTTAACTTCTCTAAGACTACAGTTGCGTCTGTAAAAAGGGAACACTGACAGTCTGACTTAGAATAGTATTGATATTTAAATGACATTTTGCATGCTACATGTTTACTACAGTGTCTCTAATGGTTTCATTTCAAGCTCATACTTGTAAAATACCGGATGTCCCACAGGGATTAAAAAAAACCACCATGACCCCAAATGAAAGTAAGATAAGATCATTTCACTGATTTCACAACTGCTCCCCCTATGCCTCTATCTTGTTGAGTGTTAGACAACCTTGAGCCCAGCTGTACCAGCTACAAACAGGAATGGTCTTGACTCCTCCCTCTCAACTGGACTCCACACAGATCATTGGTCACCAAATCTTTTCAATTGTACCATGTAATTATAGTTCAACCCTCCTATTTACTTTTCTGTACTAATCATCTCTTATCTAATTTATTACATCATCCTCCAAATTGGAGTCTCTGACTTCAGTTTAACCTTTACACTTCCTATTAATTCTCCATGCTCCTGCCTGAGTGATTTTTTTAAAGGCAAATAATGTCCTAGAAATAACTCTCAAGTTGGGTTCACAGTGCTATACAGAAAACGGTCTGGATGGCATTTTCCCCAGTAAAATGTAGAGGGCCCTTCATGATCTGGTCTTATTACCTCTTTGGCCTCTTCTGCCAGCATCACAAATTTACATTCAGTATTCAGTCCTCTTAGCCTACTTAAAGTTTTCTGTACATTCCCTATTCTTTCATGCCATTTCCTCTTCCTAAGGCATATTTTACCTACTTTTTCATCTGAATATTTTCTTTCTTATCCTTTGAGACCCTGATTACTCTTCACCAAATCATTTCCCTTCTCATCCTACTCTGACAAATAATATACCTTCCCTTCTACATCACTCCTGTAAAATATTACACAACATTTTCCTATCTGTCTTGCAGACTCAATACAAGCATGTTGATATCAAGGATTATACTGAGCTCAAAATTATATTCTAACAACTAGCAAGTCATTAGAACATAAAATGTGCTTACTAAATATTTGTGAATATTGACAGAAACGAATGGAGAAAGGAATGGATGGAGAGGAGGATGGAAGGTAAGATGGTAGTAAGAAGTGATGGAAGGAAGAAGGAATAGAAGAATTAGATCAGATATTATTCAGGTAAGATCACTTAAACAAATAGAAAATAAAACACTTAGTGAGTTTCACAGAAAACAAGGAACTGAGCTAAGTTTTAGAGTTACCTGAATATGTATCGTAGTCTGGGAATTCCTTCTAAATCCACCCAGTCATTTTGAGTTTTCAGTAACTCTTGTTTTCAACCTAATAAGCATTCCCTATTGTAATATTTTATTTCGCTGAATCTAAGATGGCATCTATATTAAGACTACACTACTTTATGTATCCCAGGGAAAGAAAAAGAGTGTCAAATAAACTCTAACCAAATCGTAAAATACATCTTCACTTCACAAATGTTAAAATGTGAAAAATATGCATTGTAGAATCTACAAAAAATAGGTAGTTATAAGTGAACACAATTCTCATGGACCATTCACTATGTATCCCAAAAGGAAGAGAAACATTTAGCCATTGCTTGTAACCCTGCATGTCTACAAATATCAGTTAGAAAACCACAGGATAATCTTAATTTTGGCTCTAAAATTTTCAGTAGTTGCTGCCAAGAGGGAAACATGATATTTTACATGATTCAGAAGGTTTATAAAATATTAGCAAGTTCAGGTATAACAAATTATTCTAAGCTACTAAGACAAGAGAAAACTTTCTAAAATAGGTAAAATCAATTCTTAGGAGAACTCCTATGCAAAAAGGAAAGCTGCAAAGCCAAGTCCTGGAAATGCTCATATGTCATACAGCTCACCTTCATACTGCAAATCCAACCAAGCTTCTAGAAATAGTGGTTTCCCCCCAATGTTTTCCTTTTCAAGGAATGACATAATATTTATAGGCCCAAAAGTAATTATAATCTTTCACAAGTAGTTTTCTTCAATATTATAATATTGTTTGAAATATTTAATAAATTAGATATTATTTTAAAACAAACTAAAATAAAACAGATATTAGTTCTAAGGTGGGAATCAAAGAATCAACTCAAGCATTAATCCAGATACAAAAGAATCAAGTGGCTGAACAAAAATTCTCCCTTATGGCCAGGAAGCAACATCAAGGTCAAAATTTGCATAACAGCTCACCCACATAAAATCAAAGGTCAACTGGCTCAAAACTGAGTACAATTCTAATACAAATAATTGGCAGGCAAGTGTGCCCTAAGGTAGAAGCACTGCCAATGAGGAGGAATTTCATGCTTGGGCATTAAATTTTGTTCAATCAGTCGACCAACTTCATAGGTACGTACATTACCTCAAATGGCATTTAAATGGTCCAACCACAGCATGGTAACGTAAGTGTAAATTGGCAAATCTAAACATTTTAAATTATTTTCAATTGCACTTCCACATTTGATTTTTAAAACACAGTATCCTGACTATTTTTATTTGTTGAAAGAGCCAAATCAGAACCATGCTAGTTGTAAACTCAGTATATCCACACCTAAAAATCTCCTGAAGGGTTTCAGTATTTACTGCACTGCCATCATAATTTCATAACTACAGGAAAGAGCATGCCTTTGCTAATAAAAATGTTGACCTTTTTCAACACTATTTTCCCCCAGTAACGCAAATAATCCCCAAATGCGTTCAAACCCTAAAGAGGGCCACAAAGACTGTGGAATAAATGGGATGCCTTCCTACCCATTGGGCAGTCAGGGAATATGGAGACGGAAGTGGCTAGAGAAGGATTTTAGAATGAGATCCTTAATGGTCTGTGACATTCTGTCACAATTACTTATTGATTTTAGTTGAGGAGACTCACTACAATCTTTATGAAGAAATAAAAAATGATAATTTGGGGGCAACTAAGGGAGCCTTCTGAAAAATCTATTTTAATCTTAAAACATGAGCATAAAATTATTTAGTTGATCTATTTCCCCCAACACTGCATTTCCATTGTGTATGTGGACTTTTTGTGATTGTCTCCACCAGTCAGACACTTTTTGGGTCTGTTTTTGAAAGGCAGGCATTTGCAAAGCTGTCAAAGTCAATTATTTGCAGAGATGAAGGGTGAAAAAGGCTGTCAGTAGGTATAAATGCTTTTATAAATTTGTGAGTTTTCTGGAAAACAAGACAGAGTTGTTGACTAAAAGAAAGATGCTGGGGTTAAGTGCTCTCTAAAATATTTTATCTTACTCTTAGTTTTGAGTCTACATAGCAAGGGAAAATTACTGGGTAAAGACATAAAGCTAATTCAAAGTAAATAAAATACCCCTTTCAAATTTATATTCAGGCCAAATATACAAATGCTACTATACTTTTAGAAATCTAGTAGCACTGAAATCTAGTAGAAGCCTTGAAGCACTGAAATGCTTCAAGTCATGTGTGAGAAGACATGTAGCTTCTGTTGGGTAGCTGTTGTGATTAGCATAAAGAGATATTTTAATACAATAGTTTACAGGCAATGAATTTGGAACCAGGGTGCAACCTAAATTTGTTTCCATAATCTAGGCAGTTTAACAGTATTTCTCAGAATATGGCGCTTCTAAATTAGAATCACTTGGAGTGTTTATTAAAAATGAAACCCAGTCAAAAAATGGGCAGAAGACCTAAACAGATATTTCTCCAAAGAAGACATACAGATGGCCAACAGGCACAGGAAAAGATGCTCAACATCGCTAATAATTAGAGAAATGCAAATCAAAACTACAATGAGGTATCACCTTACACTGGGCATCATCAAAAAGTCTACAAATAATAAATGCTGAATAGGGTGTGGAGAAAAGAGACTCCTTCTACACTGTTGGTGAGAATGTAAATTGGTGCAACCACTATGGAAAACAGTATGAAGGTTCCTTAAAAAAACAAAAATGAGTTACCATATGATCCAGCAATCCCACTCCTGGGCATATATCCAGAGAAAACTCCAATTCAAAGAGATACATGCACCCAATGTTCATAGCAGCCCTATTTACAATAGGCAAGACATAGAAGCAACCCTAGTGTCCATCAACAGATAAATGGATAAAGAAGATGTGTACACACACACACACACACACTCAGGAATATTACTCGGTCATAAAAAAAGAATGAAATATTGCCATTTACAGCAACATGGATGGACCTAGAGATTATCATAATGAGTGAAGTAAGTTAGACAAAAACAAATATTATATGATATCACTTATATGTGGAATCTAAAAAATATTACAAATGAACTTATTTACAAAACAGAAATGGACTCACAGACATAGAAAACAAATTTATGGTTGCTAAAGGGGAAAGGGGGGGAGGGATAAATTAGGAGTACCACGGGATTAATAGATACACAAAACTATATATAAAATAGATAAACAACAAGAATTTACTGTTGGGAACAGTATTCAGTATCTTGTAATAACTATATTCAGCATACTGTAATGACCTATAATGGAAAAGAATCATTATTCTATAATAGCACAGGGAACTACATTCACAGGGAACTATAGTCAGTATCTTGTAATAACCTATAATGGAAAACAATCAGAAAAAATATATATATGTGTATAACTGAATCACTTTTCTGTATACATGAAATTAACCCAATATTGCAAATCAACTACACTTCAATTAAAAAAAAATACAAAAAAAAAATGTAGGTTTCTGAGCCTTATACCTCAGAGTGAATCTCAGATCATTTTGAAGTACTAGATATTCATAATTTTATTAATCTTGCATTTCCACAATCTAACCCTGAGATCTTTATAAACAATAAAATCTGAGAACCACTGCATTAAAACAAATAGTGTGTGTGCTCCAAGAAAGGCTTCCTCCACATTTCACCGTGAAGAAAGGATCAGTTACTTCTACACTGAAGGGCAGAAAATGAGACTTCTCAAATCTTGGGGTTAAATTAAATTGTACTCAGACACTTTTAGAAAAAAAAATACGTATTTTTATATAGAACTGTGCTCAATCAAGTATTAAGTAATTAAAATTAGTCAATAATTATCTACACAGAATAAGGACAATAAATGCGCCTATCCTTACATAGATGTTCAGTCCTGAGTGTTCAGAAAAAAAACCATAAACCCACTGTTACTTTGAGAGTTAACAAAGAAAATACCTACCTCCCACCCGCATCTTTATGTGTATGCTGAAACTGTTCTCAACAGCCTTAGCATATCATTTTAATCTCCAAACTTTACAAATTCAAGCTAAACGGAGGTGAAGCCTTTAGAACTACAGAGATTAAGACTGGAAGAAAGCTCAGGGGTCATTAGTCCAGTCACTTCATTTTACAAAGTTGAGCACAGATGTTAATATAAGGGAGAGTAAAAAGCCAGAATTCTTGATGTTAACATCATTACTTTTTACTACTGTCTAGACCATACAACCTTCTTACACTGTTGTCTTATAATTTTCTTAAATAATAAAATTTCTTTCAACAGTTTTTAATTGCTTTTTTAGGTTACTACAAACAGTCATCTAGCATGTGTTCCAAATTGTGTTTCTCATAAAGTGAATACAGTACAGAAATGTTACGTACATCAACACTCACCAATGTTTACATGATTAAGCCATACAGCCACTTTTAAAACATTCATTCTTTAATCATTAAGGCTTTTTAAAATAATTTTTTTCTTGGGATTCCATACCTTTATAACTATCAAGCAACATACTCTACTTGAAAGACAAAATCAGATCTGGAACTTACAAGGGTTGTAACGGAAAGGAAATCCAAATCTTACAATTTTTGTGTATTTTATGATTCCACATAATTAAACTCAAAGTATGATGTATAAATCTCTGAAACAGAAAAGACTTGGAGTGTTTTATATCCACTCTGAAAATTATCTTACACTGAGAAGAATACAGATAGTGTGATTCCAAATCTTTTGAATAAAATACCATTAGCTAATTTGATTTTATAATAACATGAGACTAGAAAACTGAATCCTGAACCTATTGCCAATTCCAAATAGGATAGGACAGAATGAATTAGTGTCTTGGGGAAACAGAAAGTGAGCAGTTTGGGGCTTCTAAAACTTAACTAGAGAAGTTCACTTTAAAGAAGAGAATGGTGGGGCTTGGTAAAGTCTTCATATATATTTAAGGTTCAGGCCTGTTTCATGCAGCTTCAGAACTCAGAACTCTGGATGAAGCTGTAAGAATACAGACTTGAGTTCATTATTTGGAAGAACATTCTCACACTGAGTTGTTTGAAATCAGAACAGTCTGCCTTATATGTTGTACTGAGGATTCAGGCATCTATTAGGAGTTGTTTGTTGTTTTGTGTCATTCGCCTAAAGTAACCTCCAAGGAAACAGCAATCTCTGCAACTCAAACTCAAAGTGCAGTACATTCTGAACCACTGTCATGGTACTTAGCTCTGACAATTTCTCAAAAAGTACTAAATCCTTTTGGGAGACAAAAGCCATAAAAGAATCTGAGACACTTCCCTTATAGACAGTCTGTCATCAGCATAGCATTAAACTACAGACAAAGCTAAAACTCTGTTATTTGCTTTGTAGTTTACATTCTCCAGGGCAAGGGTGAAATTCATAAAATATATGAATATGGATCAATTATATATATATGCTAAAATTTATCAAACACTAAATATGTGTCAGGTGCTGTTCTAAGGACATTACATGAATTAATTCATTTAATCCTCACTAGTACTCTATTATCATTTCCTACTTACAAGTAAAGAAACTGAGAGATGGGGGGAGTTATGTTATATACCCCAATTCATATCATCAGCGAGGGATGGAGTCAAAATTTGAACCTGGCCAATCTGACTCCAGGGCCTGCCCTCTTAACAACTCTGCAATGTCACATCCATGTAGGCAGCCAGGGACTTACCTGGATATTATATGATGGAAATAATGAAATGTTAGCATTTATAAAAGAAGGATTATTAAACATGAACAGTGGCAATATTCATATAAGCAAAATTACCATTCCTACCTTAAGAAATAGCAGCCTCCACCCTGTTTCTAAAACGATATAAACTATAAATGAGCTCAGATTAGAAAGAACTAAAAAGTACTTTTATTTTGTTATAAGCACAATTATCAAGTTTTATAAGATGCATCCTCTTTAAAGTTATGAAAATACGTGTGTATGTATATATGTGGATAGATGTATATCTATATACATCTATAGTAGTATATAAATACATAGTACAGGACATAAGTATAATTTTAAAATAAGAAAGGATCAACTAATAAAGGAATGGTTTGGGTAACATACACTGATCGGTACGGAATTCCAGCTTTAAAAGGGAGAAATGTATAGATCACAAAAATAAAAACCATGAGAAACTTTCATGCTAGCATAAACAAAAGTAACTATCAATTGATTTTTTTTAATTAAAAAACATGAGAGTAGGCTTAAAATACAGTCGTGACAGAAATATATCTAACCAACCTTTAATGCATGTTGCAACGGTAAGCAATTTCCCAAAAGAAATGGATCTGAGATAAGCACTGAATCATGGGATTCATTCAGATCAGTGGTTAGGAAGTGTAGAGCTATGCCATCTGAAAGGAATATCAAGATGGAAATCTTGACAAGAGGTCAAAGAGAAGTCACTGTAGGAAACAGCAATCAAGTTTCCCCCACTAAATGGAAAGTAGAAATGGTAGCAGAATGCCAAGAGATACAGAAAGCCATGTAACAACATAAAATGAATAAAGGAACATTTAAGTCCTTTAGAAATGTGCTGACTCTAAAGTAGTATGTGAGGGGAGGTTAAGAAGATGATAGTAGCATTATTCTCTTGGCCTTTGGAATCCGAAAAGAAACAAAAGTGATCTACAGGTTTCTATGGTTTCTAGAAACTTGCAACTAATATTCATTTTCTGTGGCTTAAACCATCTGCACTATGGCTTAAATCATCTTCACTACAGCAAGAAGAGAGTTGTATGGAAATAAAAAACACCTGAATAAACTGCCCTGGTAAAATTATTTTTTACCTAGTACAACCCAGTGCCTCTAGACTGCAAAGACAGCAGGTAAACAAATGCCACCTTAAAAATCCAAACTCAAATTTGATAGTTTGATAGGTTTCATTGGTGAAATAGTGGGACTTCAGTCCCCTTTTAAGCCACTCCCCTCCCCTTCCCTCAACCCCGACACACAACCCATGGCCTACCCATGAAGAAGTGTCCCACGTGCTCCCAGGGACAAAATCAGTATGCTGCTCCTGCTTGGCTCTGGCTGGTGCTGAGGCTGCTGTTTGTGACTTTGCTCCAAGTAACTGCCAGTTGCTCTGCCAGAAATGCCACCTGACCTGCTGCTCATTACTGCTTGCTCTCTGCTACAGCGTCTATCAGATAAGGGCTGCAAACCTGCCCCAGACTGCCGCTCACAGCGCTGCACCTCTGCTTCCAGCCACTGCTCAGCCCTTCCCTCAGTCTGACGACATCACCATTCTACCCTCCATCACAACATTCTCTCCTTTATGATATCAACAGGCGACTCACCCAATCCTCTAAGTCCAACTTTCTTAGAGGACACCTTTGGAGCATGAGGTGCACAGAGTCACACTATTCTTCCAATTTTACTCAGGTAACTGTTTCTCCTAGGTGCATAAAAGTCACCTATGGCAGGATGGTGGGTACAGGCTGGTTGTGGACAGGTTCAAGAAGAGTGGACTGCCTAAGTGTCCATCAACAGATGAATGGATAAAGAAGATGTGGCACATATATACAACGGAATATTACTCAGCCATAAAAAGAAATGAAATTGAGTTATTCGTAGTGAGGTGGATGGACCCAGAGTCTGTCCTACAGAGTGAAGTAAGTCAGAAAGAGAAAAGCAAATACCGTATGCTAACACATATATATGGAATCTAAAAAACAAAACAAAAAAATGGTCATGAAGAACCTAGGGGCAAGACGGGAATAAAGACGCAGACCTACTAGAGAATGGACTTGAGGATACGGGGAGGGGGAAGGGTAAGCTGGCAGAAAGTGAGAGAGTGGCATGGACATATACACACTACCAAACGTAAAATAGATAGCTAATGGGAAGCAGCCACATAGCACAGGGAGATCAGCTCGGTGCTTTGTGACCACCTAGAGGGGTGGGATAGGGAGGGTGGGAGTGAGACGCAAGAGGGAGGAGATATGGGGATATATGTATATGTATGGCTGATTCACTTTGTTATAAAACAGAAACTAACACACCATTGTAAAGCAATTATACTCCAATAAAGATGTTAAAAAAAAAAAAAAAAGAGTGGACTGAACCAATACTTATTTGCCCCTTTAGTCAAGGTTGCTGAGTCCAGCTCCACAATGACGCTATCACGATAAATTTTTTTTTTTATGGGCGACACAGTACATCCTGATAATCTGCCTTCTGCTATTGCCGTCAACCACAGACTGCTGGTCCACAGCTTATTATACCAGACTATGTCTAAAATTCAACTTTGGAACATTTCAATTTATTTCTGCAAAGCTTTTTCTGCTTTATTAATTGGGGATTAAATGAGAATATAAAATATAGAATAAAATGAGAATGAGTATATGAGGGGCGTATTAATTTCTGTTGATGTATAAAAAGTTACCAGAAATTTAGTGGCTTAAAACAACATGAATGTATCATCTCAATCTCTGTTGGTCAGAAATAAAGGAAATGACATCACTGGGTCCTCTGCTCAGAATCCTCAAAGGTTGAAATCTAGGTATTGGCTAGACTCTGTTCTCATGTAGAGCTTGGAGACCTCTTCCAAGCTCACTCAGGTTGTTGGCAGGATTCAGTTCCTTGTGGTTATAGGACTGAGGTGCTCAGCTACTAGTGGCCTCTAGCCATATTCTCTGCCATATGGCCCTCTCCAAAACACAGGAGTTTGCCTTTCTAAGGCCAACTTGTGAACAGCATCTGTTCCCATTTCTTGTCTTTTAAAGGTTTACCTTATTAGGTCAGGATAATCTCTATTTTGATTAACTCAAAGTCAATTGATTAAGAAACTAATTACATCTGCAAAATACCTTTTGCCCGTATAGCGTAACACAATCAAGGGAGTGCTAATCCATTTTAGTCACAGGTCCAGCTTGTACTCAAGGGGACAAGATTATACAAGGCATGTGTACCAGGTGGTGGAGATTTTCGGGACCATCTTAAAATTCTTCCTGCCACAGGTGAATTGGTATTCTAACTACACATGCTAACCATACATGCAGCTTCCAGTTGTTTATTTTTTCCCTAGGTACATTTATTTTATTGCTGAAAATAAGATCCTTTCTGCCTTTGCAGTTAAGCTGTGAATGATATTACCCCACATGCCCCATCAACTAGACACAGTCATAAGCCATTAGCTTTAAAGCTAAGAATAATCCTGAGTCAACTCAGGCTTCACTCTCTAATCATTTGGGTTGAATCTGGGTCTTAGGGTACTTGGAATACATACAAAATGACTTAATCCAATCCTACTCCTGAGAACTTGAGGCTATACTGGCATCAAGGTCATATATTTTAAACATCCGGGATTTTTAATTTGACAGTGAAGAGAAGGCAAAAGACTATCTTATGACCTTACTCAGTTTATCAGAATCTATATGACATTTGGTGACTAAGAGCCAAACGGCATAAAGTTTAGGGTTAGCAAAGAAATGTACACCAGGCTTTAAGAAGTATGTCTTTGGATATGCCAAATACAGATCTGGTTTCCTATAGTTCATCACAAGCCCTATTAAAAGTCTGTCTTAATGAAACTCTTACAAAACACAAACAATTGTATCTGCAATTGGATCTGATTCCAAAGTTCTCACAGAACTGGGGCCATTATAGAATTATGGAGAACTACTGCTCCTGCTAAAAAATATTATTTACCTTCACCAATATGCTATGTCATGGGCGAAATAAAAATATTGTGAAATATAACACTCAGTGTCTCTCTGGATAAAAAGCAAATTGCATCTAAACCCACATTAAAGGGACAGAGAATAGTCAACTGAAAGTGAAGAAACATCCTGGGTTGAAGTGAAAAAAAAATCAGTTTATTTACCTTTCTTTCATTTTGTTTCATGATAGGATCTCTAAATTGGGTATAAATAACAACTGTGTGTGATAAGTAATCCTTATTTAAATAAAAGCAAAAACAGCTTCACCAAAAGCTGGGGGAAGGTGGAACACCCCACTAGTCCTGTCCATCAACAGCAGACATTCATTGAGAGACTTGTGTGTGTGAGGCTACCTCAAATTTAATACCGCACTACACGGCATCAAATGTCTTAAATCCAACTTCCATTTCTCTTGGTTTCAACCAGTGCTACTATCCTGTTTTCTGTTGTTCAAGCTCAAAACTTCACATTCTCCTTGACATATCACATCAGCCCTGTTCACCATAAGCAACCCTGTTGATAGTTTTACTGTAATACTCACCATACAAATCCCTTAATTTTCATTCCCCTGTTGTCAAGATTGCACTAGCTTTCTAACACTGAACTAGATTCCCTGCCTAAAATTACTACTCTTTCCAAACTGTCACATATACAACTGTTAGATTGACACTCCCAAATACCTAGTAGAAGCTAATGTTTTCTGCATACTGGAGTGCCATTTGTGAGATTTTCTTCTAACGACTCTATATGCATTTTGTAAATGTAAACAACCTAGTTGAACTCCCTTTATCTCCATTTTGCAGAGAAAGACTCTTAATAAATACCAAGGAAGTTTCCTAAGGCAGGTATCTGACTCCAAAGCTACTTCTTATAATCACTACTGTGTTGCCTTCCTTTGTAAATCAGCAGCCTGGACCTATGCCCAGTATCCGTGAAGCCAAGTCTGAATGCTTCAACCTAGAACTCAAATCTGCTCTTTTTAATCCCATCTGTATTCAAATGGATCACTCCCACCACTGACTTTTCCTATCATTTGGCAAGTCATCCTTCCCCACCTATTCAAATGTGATTTATCTTTCAAGCTGATCTCAAGTTCAGCCCCTTCCTTGAAGTATTCCAGACCATCCAAGGTATTTTCTTATCCCCTCCTTTGAATTTCTTGAACATCTATCTCATTTTTGCAATTATGTCTTTTTTTTTTACTGGGGATATTCAATTTATTTGACTGTGCTTTATGACATTTGACTTATGGAGAGAACATAAATTATTTAGGGATACAGATTTTGCCTTATACTCTCTCTTGCCTTCACAGCATATAGAATAATATCTTACATTAGGAAGTGCTTTGCAGATAGCGGGCCCTCATTCAATACAAACTTAGTAAGAAGTTTCCATGGGTAAGCTCCTACAATGAGAATGGAAGGTACACAGAGGTGAATATACATGTTCCCTGAAAGAGTGTTCTTGCTATAAAGCAATTCCTAGTCAAATTTGTAATCTGTTGTATATTTACAATAACCACAGCAAGAGAGATACTGGCATGTACCATAAGAGAGACTCAGGGAAGGCTTAGTCAAATTATGATATTTTGAGTGATGATATGCCATATCATGGGAACAGAAAGAAGAAATATGATTAGGGAAGCACAGGTTATATACTTTAGGAGGAGGAAATAAACTAATCTGACAAAAATATAATAGGAAATGAAATGGTGGAAATTAATAAAACAATAGATGGAACAAAGGAGGAAGCACCCTGAATGACAGGCTATGGAGTTTGGATTCTCTTTGAATTTCAGCATGTTTTTTAAAATTATTTAATTTAAATAATTAATTAATTAATTTTTTGGCCTGCACTGGGTCTTCATTGTTGCGCGCGGGCTTTCTCTAGTTGAGGTGAGCGGGGCCTAGTCTCTGTTGCGGTGCACGGGCCTCTCATTGCCGGGGCTTCTCTTGTTGCGGAGCCCAGGCTCTAGGCGCGTGGGCTTCAGTAGTTGTGGCATGCGGGCTCAGTAGTTGTAGCTCATGGGCTGTAGAGAGCAGGCTCAGTAGTTGTGGTGCACGGGCTTAGTTGCTCCACGGCATGTGGGATCTTCTCGGACCAGGGATTAAACCCGTGTCCCCTGCATTGACAGGCGATTCTTAACCACTGTGTCACCAGGAAACACCTCATCATGGTTTTGAGTACCAGCTCATAATGAACACAGCACACTTCCACGTAGAGCTGCTGTTATGATTAAAGAAGAGAGTGTTTGTAAAATACCTAGTATTGGGCCTGCAAAATCACAGATGTTCACCAAAGGATACCTTGTCATTGTTCACTGATCAGAGTTCTCCTTTAAACAGAAAAATCTGCCAGGATTCCACCGGATGGGGACAAAGAGGAGGCAATGGGAGCAAACTGTCAGTCAATGTGTCCCTGAAAGGAGAGAGACGCTCTGAGGAGAGTAAGACGCTCTCAGTAAGAGCAATAAGAAAAGCATAAGTTAATTTGTCTTTCCTTGAATGCCATGGACATTCATGTGTCCTCAGAGAGATGTTAAAAGGGAAAAGAATCAAAATGATTAATTCTAAGTAGTCCATCCTTTTAAATTCACTTTTTTTCCCCCCTAAAGTGAAGAAGAACCTTCTGAAGGTGGGAGATGGATCCTTTTGGCACACAGAATATGACTGCCTTACCCTTTCCAGCATCTCCGGCATTTCATTTCCTTCACTGGAATCATTCTGCGTAAGTTACCTCTGGCCAATCATCTTTACAAATGCTTGGCTCCAAGAAAGAAACTAAGTGGAAACCAACCATTTTGAGCCATTTGGTCTTCCAGTTTCCAGACACAGACACTTACTTAATCAAGGGCTTGAAGACTTGTTGACTGCTCTCTCCTTCCTGGCCGAAAGGCTTCCTATAGCCACAATCATCTCACTACACGTTCTCTTTGTATTCTACTGAATTTCTTTAAATTCTTTTTTACCTAATTCTCTTGCTGTAGTTATTCTCCTGCTATATTCCTGTGGCTTTTTTTCCTAAGTAATTAGCAGAATGAAAACTTTCCCAAAAACCCCAATATTCTAAGAATTTTCAACATAGAATTTGTGGAGTTCTTTTAAACTTTATTTTACTCAAAAGAGAACAAAGAAGGCTATTAATCCATAAGTTCTTTTGCTGTTGAAGAAGTTTGCTTCCATTTGGTTCAAGGGTTCTTAAGAAAAGATTTTTCTGAAATGCAACTAAAAATAAGCATAAATGGTGACTATTCCCCAGACTTGAACTGAACACTGAAAAGTCCAAAAAGAGAACTAAACTTCTCTCCTGTCCCATGAAATATCATTTTATATTCAACTAAGTTTTATTATGAAGGTATGTTATTTTCACATAAATATGAAGATAAAATGAAGACAGAGATAAATTTAGCTAGAAGTAAATAACAATTGTAATTATTGCTATTATACAACAGAGAGAAAAATGAAACTAGGAAAGCTTTCATTTGTTTTCCCTGTGCCCCAGATAAATGAACAAATACATGAAAATCAGAACACTAGTAGTTATACATGAATTTTATTGAAGACAGGTCAAAGTTATGATGCAATCTGGTCATGGGAAGTTATCCCTAACAATGGTGAAAAAGGGTGAATTTAATAATCTCCTTGTGTCCCTTCTGCCATCATATCTTCAGCAGACTACAATGGAGGTTCTATTTCCTTAAATGTATCCTGCCTGCTGTACTCATGTTTCTGGGACAGAACTAATCAAGAGAATGTTGCTTTCGCTCTTGTATTTTCTTCGGAGGATCTCTGGTTCCTTCATGAGTTTCAGTTCTTGTGAGCAAATACAACGTTTTAGTTCTTACAGCTTCTCTTCTATGAAAAGTTGTTGCTAACCCAATGACTTCTAGCTCTATATATCAAAGAATAAATTGTCGAAACTTCTAAAACCCTTCCAGAGTCACTAGCCAAACCTTGTAAACGCCAGTCTGATTTGTCAAATTTTATGATTTTTTATATTGATGGTATTTATTATATTGATGGCATTACATTCTAGCCCTCACACCTATCATTTATCTGCTATGTCTAACATACACTTTTCTCCATTTTTAAGGTCATTTTGTTTCTCCAACTCCAACTGTTCTCCAATTCTCCAACAGAATTTTAAATACTTGCTCATTGAAGAAACCATTATACTACTCATACGTACATGTATGTACGCACATAGGTCTAAAGTACAAATTGAAGACAAAGAAGTCTCAGTACCAAAGACACTAGGCCTTTGTCCATCTGTATTTTCACATTCCATTTTAATTTATTTTTATTTCCAAAGTAGTTAAATTTAGGATTATTTGCATACTCTTTTTTTTTTAGCATATCAACACCTGTATCTTTAAAATGTTAGGTTTCTAGTGTATTTATATGACTGAAACATCTGTTGAACTTGTTGAACTTGGATTATGATTGATAAATAACCAAATGTACCTCTCTACATTTTCAGTTATACAACATGTATTCTGTCAAAATGCCACACTAAACTCAGCTCTGAGGCATGTTTGATGAAGCAGAAGGGAAAATGGAAATAATCAGGACCTAAGCTATGAAATTGGGGTTGGATCACTGCTCTTCACATACGAGAGAAACGAGTATCCTGTGACTCAGTTTTCTAATCTGTAAAATAACAACGCTATTACCCACTTCATTCAGTTGACGTAAGGAGTAATGAGATTACTTGTGAAAACATACTGACTGGCTTTCCCTGGGGTTCTTTCTCTTGGCTTCTCACTCTTTATTCAGTTTTAGAAACTGTCTCTGAAGTGTTTATCAATTTATATCAAGTCAGTTGGTTGCTTGAGATATTCCTCAAAATAAATTTCAAAGCAGGGAGTTAATTTTTTTTCCTTCTCAGCAGGAGTTTCTTTTGTTTTGTTTTCATTTTCTTGTGTGTGTCCATAGGCACGCCTTTTGAACAAGTTACTGAAATATAGAGAAAGAGTAGAGTACCAAGAGGGTTTTTTGTCTGAGTCCCCTGGCTGAAGCCAGAGTGAATGCCCTCAGCAGGGGCCCTCTCCATGTCAGCTGAGCACTGTCCTGTCAAGAGGCCTGGCTTCCACAGCACCCCACTGTTCAGCCACCAACTAGCTTTGTGTTGGTTACTGAAGATCCATACCTTTCCTTGTTTGACATGTTTTATTTTGTTATGTTGTGTTTTCTTCTCTAAATAACATGCACCATCTTTGTACCTTTCCTTCTGCTCTGAGGCAATTCAGTAGGAAGCTGGTCTATCACATTTAGATTAAAGATGCATACAACGAATCCCTCATGTGCGAAGAAAGGTCAAAGGAACCAATATGCAAGATTTATAAGGAACCCTTCTGGGGTACACCGTACAGACTTTGTGTGCATATCTGAAACTAAGGAGAATTTCCCCTCTATGTTTTAATGAAATTACTTTTTGTTTACTTTTGCTAAGTTTTTTTTGTTTTTAAACAGATAATATAATAAGACATAATATTTTAAGGAGAGGTTTATATAAAAGTTACTGAGAATTCTCTTTGCAGCAGTGTTGGATAATATATAACTCCAGATCTTTCCATTAAAACTGACATTTAGGGACTTCCCTGGTGGCGCAGTGGTTAAGAATCCACCTGCCAATGCAGGGGTCACGGGTTCGAACCCTGGTCCGGGAAGATCCCACATGCAGTGGAGCAACTAAGCCCGTGCGCCACAACTACTAAGCCTGCACTCTAGAGCCCGCAAGCCACAACTACTGAAGCCCACGCACCTAGAGCCCGTGCTCTGCAACAAGAGAAGCCACCGCAATGAGAAGTCTGCGTACCGCAACGAAGAGTAGGCCCCGCTCGCCACAACTAGAGAAAGCCCACGCGCAGAAACAAAGACCCAATGCAGCCAAAAATAAACAAATAAAAAAACAAACAACAACAAAAAATGAAATTTAGCCACGTTTTCAGATACTATCCACATTCAAGCAAAATAAGGATTTCTTCCTAACACTAGGCCCTTTGAGATGAAGAAAATGGCCTGACATCCAAGAGTTGTAGACAACAAATAAACAAGGAAGATATTAAAGAGAGCCTGCACTACCTCAAACTATCATAGTGGGATCATACTTAAAGGGAAAGTGAAGAAAATCACTTTTTTTTTTATAAATGAAATATGTATCATTTAAGAATTACAAGTTTAAAATCAGTATCAACTTTGTAAAATCAGATTATATACATGTATTCACCTATATACATATATCTTTTTGAATCACATGAGTTTGGATTCTAAAAACTGCCACTTATAATTTATTCAACTTAAGATAAGTTACTTAACTTTTGTTCTTTAGTTCCTTTATCGAAAACAGGAATACTAATATCTATTTTATAGGATTGTTGGGCAAATTAACAAAATGCTTAGTTCTTAAGTGCCTAGTTCAGTGACTGTGACATAGTAAAATTTTAATGAATATATAAATATGCATGGTCATCATCATCACTATCACCACTCCTTATATCCTTAGCTACTCACCAAGTACTCTAAAGATTCTAATATATATATACATAAAGATTCTTATATATATATATATCAGTCTGTAGACTGAAGATATGAAACAACCATTGAACTAAAAAGATACCCAAAGGAGAGCAAATGGAGAAGTATATCCGCAAGCCCTGTGGTGGTTTTAAAGTATGTCTACCAATTTGTTGATATACCCTGCTCCCCAGCCCAAGAGGTGAAGCTTAATTCCCACCCCCTTGACTGTGGGCTGGATTTAGTGATTCACTTCTAAAAACAAGATACAGCAGAAGTAATGGGAAGTCACTTCTAAGATTAGGTTATGAAAACAGCGTGGCTTCTATCTTGGGTGTTCTTTCTATTGTTCTCTCTTTGATCACTCTTTTTAGGGAAAGCCATATTGAGAGCAGCCCTAAGGAGGATCCTACATGGTAAGGAACTAAGTCTCCTGATGGCAGTAACATAAGTGAGCCTGGAACTTCAAGCCCCAGTTAACTTTCAGACTACAGTCAAGGCCAGTAGCTTGAATGCATCTCATTAGAGATCTTGGACAAGAACTACCTCATTCTTACATTCCTGATTCTCAGAAACTATGTGAAATAAATAAATATTTGTTGTTCTAAGTTGTACATTTAACAGTCAGTTATTATGCAGAAATAATATACACCTAAATAGTGACAGAAACTGATCCAAGGGAATGGTGATAGAATCAGACCAGAAAACAGGTATTCAGGAGTTGTCCTTGACTCAGCCATTTCATCATGGAGCACAGCTTCCTGCCTCTTTACTTATGAATTACTCAACCCCAGCTTCTCTATTAACTCCAATAATATTTGTCATCATCCTACCCATCTCTTGATTATTCCGCTGTACAAAGGCAAGTATCACTATTGTTAATATCTATGTTTGAATTGGATTCTACATAAAAGTTCTTAAATCACTTTAAAATATTTCTAAAATGTGACAATAGTTACATCTTTTTGTGCTTAGTATTATTTTCTTTCCCTGTAAGGACAGTTAAATCTAGTGGCCTTTTGAACGTTTAAAAAACATGTATTTCTTGTACCTGAAACCATATATCAGCTTCAGGAAAGGAAGATTTGGCAACTGTTTCTAAGTGGATCACTCTTCCAGTAATAAAACAAATGGCACATTTCCCAGACTGAAATAATTATTTTAATCTCAATCAATTATCTCTTTCTCTCTCTCATTCCCCTCTTTCTTTCTTCAGAGAGTTATATGGGACAAAAGAGCTTTCTAATTGAATAGCAATCAAGCGCTACCTATCACTAATTAATATATCAGGAATCTCTTATTGCTTTCCATGGGTGAGAGTGAGAAAGAACAGAAGTTAGAGCTATATATATTTTCTCCACTTAAATTAATTTCCAAAGAAATACATGAAGGCGGGGCTTCCCTGGTGGCGCAGTGGTTGAGAATCTGCCTGCCAATGCAGGGGACACGGGTTCGAGCCCTGGTATGCGAAGATCCCACATGCCGCGGAGCAACTAGGCCTGTGAGCCACAACTACTGAGCCTGTGTGTCTGGAGCTTGTGCTCCGCAACAAGAGAGGCCGCGATAATGAGAGGCCCACGCACCGTGATGAAGAGTGGCCCCCGCTCGCCGCAACTAGAGAAAGCCCTCGCACAGAAATGAAGACCCAACACAACCAAAAATAAATAAATAAAATAAAATAAAATAAAATAAAAAAAGAAATACATGAAGGCTATAACGGTTGTTTGGTCTTGTTACTGGAAAAGGAACGAGTAAAGAAAACACTTTAAAAGGATATTCTCAATAATTACATATACCTGGATTTAGAATACAATCATGCAACTAACTGGTTGCTTAAGACCCATCTGGAATGTAAGAGGAGACCTATTAAATACTGTACACTTCTTACATGGAGAATTATCCATTTGTGGTTGAAACAAATTATTTTATTCAAATTCTTTAATTTTGTCAATTTTTGTGGATTAAAATAACAGCTTAATATGCACGTTGAAGAGAATCTTTCTCAAAAAGAAAACAATCAACGATTTATCACGGCTCTCTAGATTGGTATAAGTCCATTATAAAGGTTATGTTGTGGTTTTGTTGTTATGGTTTCTATCAAAAGGGCTTAGTATGAAAAACTTATGAGAAAATTCAAATCCATGAGAGAATTTCAATTATGGAAAGCACTTCAACACTTTATGAAGAACAAATATTTCACAATCTAAGCTTGACTACTTAAAATAAAAGTTTCATAAAACTGCCAGAGCCTAAAAAGTTAGGATGAAAAGTCCCTTTCTTCTTGATTTTTAAAATAATATTATCCAACATTTCTAGTGTTCCTTTTTCTCTTTTTCATATCTAAAATAGCCCTCTGGACTCTCTTTCTACTGCGCTCCTCACCAAAAATGTTACATTTGTTCCTAATATATTTTCAATTTACAGGTAGGAAAGTGGGGAAGAAGGCATTGAGAAAAGAGATGAGGATTACAGTCTTCACTTTGACAGCATCTCTGGGACCTTGGCCATATTACTTCATTCTCCTGAGACTCATTTCTTTCAGCTACCAAATTAAGCTTTGTGCCAGTTCTTGTTCAGCTACAACATTTTATAACTCTCAAATCTGATATTCAAATCCTACACATCTTCTGAGTTGCAAATTTTCTGGTATTTCACCCTTTCTGTACATTTTCCCACTTGCTGTTGCTTCAAATTCAAATTCATTTAAACTAATGAGAAAGGTCTGCATATAGAGCCTTTCCCTGTTTTCCCTGATAAGGACCCCATCATTCTCCACTACCCAGACTGTGAAATCCGTAATTCTCGTCTTAACCTCCCCTTCATCTTCAACATCAAATCACTTGCAAAATTCATTTGAGTTTTTCATCTCTATCTCTCTTCAGTCTAGTATCTTTCCATTTCTATTTCCATCATACTATTTCTGATTTTTATTGCTACTCCCCTAGACAACTACTAAGGTTCCAACTTAGTTTCCCTGCCTACAGAGTCCCTACCATCCAGCAATAGACTGGAAATATGACTGGGATGCAGGGATAATACCATTCTAACCTCTGAGCCCCATGGTATATGGGGTAATATTTTAGAATTAAAGATGGTATCGATCAGCCCAAAACTTTTGAATATCTCATAAATTGATTTAAATTACATTTATACTAA
The DNA here is from genome assembly GCF_949987535.1 of Balaenoptera acutorostrata. NCBI lineage: Eukaryota > Metazoa > Chordata > Mammalia > Artiodactyla > Balaenopteridae > Balaenoptera > Balaenoptera acutorostrata. The sequence goes on along the minus strand of NC_080070.1, from coordinate 82,278,154 downwards.
AATTATAGTTAAACTAAAAGTCATCACAAAACGATATGAAGCAAATATTTTCCCACATGTATGCCAGATATTATGCTAGATGTTAGGTAAATAGTAATTACTATTTTCTGCATTCAAGAATTCACTGCCTTGTACAGAGGAGACAGAAATGCAAACAAAAAGAAATCACAATGTAAACCAAACAAAAGCCCACATTGGAGGAGAAATATACTTTATGCCTTGCATTTAGTTCTTCCCCCATTCAACTACCAAGGAAGAACATTTTTAATGCAAACAAAGTAGCTACCCTGTATTTATCTTGTTACTTTGCTGTAAGAATTTAGTGAAACATATTAATTCTAAAATACCCAAGAAGTACATAGTAATACTGAAATGCAACTACAGATACTGTGATATTGTAACTTTGAAAGCTGAAATCAAGTTTTATTTTTAAAATTATAGTCTTTTAAAAATAATTCAATAATAAAAATGATTTATTGAAATGATGATCATGAAACCAAACTATACGTGGAGGTGACAGATAAAAAGAACTTTATTAGTAATTAAAACAAATCCCTTTTAGATATGTTTCTAAACCTTCCACTATTAAATCTCAATACAATCCTGGAGGCATTGGATGTAGAAAGTTAAATTCAGAATATTATTAAATACAAATGAAACATTATAATTCTGGATAAATGACCTATGTTTCTTCAATATGTCTAGGTTATCTCTTTATAACTGCAAGAAAACTAGATGGAATTTCAAAATAATTCGTTAGTAAAATAATTCTCCTATTATATCCATGTAGTATTTCTACGAATACATACAATTCGTTCATTACTTTTTATTTTAGAGTTCATTCATGGGGGCAGGTGGGGAAGAGACAGAGAGAGAATCTCTAATAGGTATCTTATTCTTAGAGAATTTCATAGGTAAAACTGACCCTCTATCTACGCAAAATTTAGTACATCCTAGAATCATGTGGAAAGAAGTTTTGTTAACCAAGAAGTGACTGAATAGATACCTTTCAGATGCATTACTATTGAACTAACTTTAATGAGATGAAATTACCTCTGTAGAAATCATCTAAGAATTAGGCCCAATTACATGCAAGTAGGCCCACATAAGATGCCTAGATAAGCTGGGTGGACACTTCCAAGATGTAGAATGATGGTCAAAGAACACAACAGTGACCATCGATCTGAGCCACATAAGCAATTTAAAAATTCTAAAAGACACCTTTTCATGAGGAAACTTGATGGAGCAATGAGTTATCAATTTTTTTTTATTTAAGTGCTTAACGGTATAGGCCAATGTGGGGAAATTAGACGAACTGTCACTAGGTATTTGAAAATCTTAAAGCAACTAACAAAAGGTGACGCTTCACGAACAAAAAGCAGCACCTATTTGGGGTAAAAGAATGTACTTGATCAATCTAAGAACTGTCTGAAACACACACTTCCTCCCAATTTGACATCTGCCATTTGCGTATTCACAGGAAAAAGACAGGGGACATGTGCAACTAATGAAAGAATAATACTTTCATGTCTTATAGCTTTAACTATAACCAAATATCTAGTGAGTTACTTTAATAAGGTGGTGATCACAGAATATTTCCTAAAGAAATGAAAGACAAAAATCTAAGTGCTCCCTAGTAGAAAGATAGAATCAATCCAATAAACAGTTGAAGAGGTTGCATCTGAAATGGCTCAGTGATCATGTCACCAAGTTGATATTTTGAGCCCATTAGAGACCCTTACCAAAATTACAGGTATTTAACAAAATATACTTCTTTGGAAAAGAGATTACTAAAGAAATCAATATACCATTCATTTTTCCATTAAAACTAAAAAATGCTTCGAAAAGACAAGTAAAGGTTGAAAGATATCATCAAGTGTGAGTGTGAAGTAGTATCAAGAGCTTTTCTGAAATAAAAGCCAGAGTTTTAATGGTTACACTTCTTGCTCTCTGTCAGGTATTAACTTGATGGATTTGGGAGAGGAGCCAGTCAGGCTCCGATGCTGTTGGTTCCATTTCTGAGCCTCGATGATACCAGGTCTCCCTTCAGTTCTAACAGGTCCCACCTAGTTGAGCTGATCTTTTGTTCCACCCAAAGAAGCCTGAGCTCTAAACTACATTCCACACATTTTTTTAATATAAAATGACTGCAGAAAACATAACAAATAGCAAAATCCATGGATGATAAAACATGACAAATGCTGTTTCTGTCAAGAGTAAATTAAATGATATTAAGGACTGATAGAATCCAAGCAGTTTATTACTTTGAAATAATCATTAGATTTTAATGCATTTTTAAACCCTGCATGTCAAAATAGTAAGTCACCATGATTTTCTCTCTGTAACACCAAGTTAAAATCTGGTATATCAAAAGAGAGTACTGGGAAATCATTCTAATACATATGTATGTATGTGTATATGCATATATAAACTTTTGATTGAAATAGGAAATTGTAATAATTATAAATGTTAACACAAAAAAGCCTAATTTATGTCCTGTAAATAAACACATGTAATATATCCAAGGGATTTTTTTGGACACATCTTGTATAGTTTACAGGGAGATAAGAGTTAGAAGTGAAAAACAGATAGGAAAAGATGGTTGAAAATTTTTGAATAGAAAACTGTTTTTAACTCTCAGATATAATTTTGAATGTATCATAACCATAGTTTTGCTATAAACATTAAAATGTTTATAGGACTTGAATTTTAAAAATTAATATCTAGTATAAGATACCACTAAGATTGCATTACTTCAGTGTGACTCTCCAGACCACTTCTAAACTAGCTTTTCTCAGACTTCTATAAAACTCATAATTTTTGTAAGTCTCCTATACAAGTTCATACTGAAATATCTACAGATCCTTATATCCTTCCGATTTATCCCTGCCATGCAGTTGGCTTATCCAAGGAATAATCCTTCAAAAAGTGAATGGTGGAGAAATTTACTTTTTAGAATCTTCATGTAAAATACTTGCGTTCCTCTGGTCAAAAAATAAAACAAAACCAAATGAATAAAAAAGTAAATAAAAAACAAAACCCTCTTATATTTCTAATCCTCTGTTCATCAATGAATAACAATTGGGGAACGTGAATTTCTTATGGTTAAAGAGCTATTTAATAATCAGCTCTCAAATCTGTGTCTAGTCTAGATAAAATATAGTGTAGAGTAGAAAAGAGTAGTTTCTCTCAAGATATCTTTATGCACTGTTTCTATATCTAGAACATGATACCCTGCTTTAAACAATTTAAAAGTGTAACAATTTTAAAATTAAAAGTACGTTGATATGCGTGCATGCGTGTGTGTGTCATAAGGCTACATGGTTTCAAAGATGTCTAATATTCCTCCTTTTGGACTAAAATATGGTTATATTCTGCACATAGGAGGCCATTTTACAGAATCTCATATACAGAATATAACAAAGAAGTAGCATTAACTTTTACATTATAGGGTCCTGCTGCCTTTTAATAATGGTTGCCACTTCTCCCCAGCTCTGCTACTCTATTGATACCATTTCTCTTGTCCAGCTTGTGTGACTGGAAGAGGTCAGTGGAAGAAGGGGCAAAGGTTGTCTCTCAGTCATTAATAATAGGATTCAATTTCAAAGGTGCCGGTATGAATTTGTGAGTGCTCCCTAACTCTTCCTCTTCGAATCAGCCATCTCTTCCCTGGACTCATGCCCGACTCCTGGCTGTTGTTATTGTTGTTAGGCTTTGTGAGTGGTTTCACCATCAAAAAAATACAAGTGTGGAGGCTGGTTCCAGACTCAATGCCAAGTTATAAAAACAAAAACAACTAATAACTCTAACTACAGATAAAAATGTGTAAGGATGGGGAGAGCGGGTGGTGGGGGGGAAGGATCAGGAGTTTGTGTTTAGCAGATGCAAACTATGATATAGAGAATGGATAAACAACAAGGTCCTACTGTAGAGCACAGGGAACTATATTCAATATCCTGTGATAAACCATAATGAAAAGGAATATGAAGAAGATAAATATAAAATATGTATGTATAACTGAGTCACTTTGCTATACAGCAGAAATTCAACACAACACTGTAAATCAACCATACTTCAATAAAATTTTTAAAAGAAGAAATACTCATTAGCACTTTTCTAGAAAAAAATGCATAAGGAATAGATGCATTTTTTTTTTTTTTAACCAAAAAAGACAACCAAGTCTAGATAAAGTTTCAATCATATGAAAAACACTTATTTGCTAGCACCGGGAGAAGTTCTTTTTTGTTCTGATTTGAGTAGATTCCAGTTCATGGAATCAAATTGTACCTGGATCAATCTGTCCCACAAATGGATTACTGTTTTTCATATAAAGCCAACATCTGATAAAAAGATTTACCTGAATAAACAGAAACTCATGAGATCCATCAGGGGGAAATGTTTGAGGTAGAATAGGTAAGACTAAAAATACAAGAGCTTTCAAAACTTAATGGGAGAGATCCAAATTCTCTCAGCAATTGATAGAGAAGGAGGACAGGGCAGGGCAGTCAGAAGTCAAGATCGGTAAGGTAACTGCATTTTAAAGGAGTCCATGCCCAGCCATTCCCAGCACTCAGGGTATAGGAAAAGCTCTGCCCCGCCCGCCCTCTGAGCTCTCGAGTCTCTCACGTGCTTCCTAATAAGGGCTACTAAGAGAAATAAATCTTTCATTTCTCAAATATAACCAGATAAATGGACATAGAACCTATCATTGTTATCCTATAATCAGCAAACATACATTATTAAAACATCAAAATGATGACATTTAGCTAAGAGATTTGCTAGATACAAAAAGCACTCAAGCCTTACTTTTAAGGAGTTATCTTCAAATAGAATTTTAGGTTGGTAGCTCTGAGCCAACTCTTATTTATTCCCAAAATAGCCTAAGTTAACCTTTACTGCCCTATTTTTTTTTTAACAGAAATTGTGAAACTGCACCCAAAAAAGGAGAACCATATTTAATGGCACATGAAAGTAGACTTTTTTTTTTTTGCAGTTTGTGTAAAATCACCCTATCTGGCCAAATAATTGTCATTCAAAAGATGCTCCATATGTTGTTAGCATTAATTGTTAATGCAAACCTATGTAGTAGACCTTGGCATTTATAAATTAGTACCAGAAAAGTAAAAGATAAAAGCTTATGAATACAACTGACTTAAAACCCATGAATGTTGTTAAACCATACAAAGAAGATGTTCAGAAAAAGCAAGTTATTGAAAGATTCTCATCAGAATTCTCTAAATCCAAGGCAAATAGCAGAGGCAAAGTTAATATACAGATATAAACCAAATTACATGCCAGATATCATTATTTTGCATTACCACTTGATATACTGCTGCTAATGTAGCCATATATACAGGAAGACAGCATAATAATTAGGGGATACAATAAAACATTTATTTCTGTATTTCAATGAAGCAACATCATAATAATATCAGCAAAAGCTACAGCAATATATTCATCAAAATTGTTAACCACTCAACCAGTGCTAACTTAAAACCAACATGAAAACTACAGAATGGCCCATAAAAATAAGCCAGAAATTATTTTTATTCTTATCTCCCATCCAGGTTAACTGAAATAAAAGTAGGAGTGGTGATGAATAATCAGCTCCCATCTTCCCTTCCTGCTATTCAGAAGGCAGAAATAACTCTGATAGAACCACTGATGAAGATGAAGAAGGAAAAAAAACAAACTTCTCTTTCAACACTTCTCCCTAATTTCCAGTTTTCAATTTTTTCTAAATGTGGTTTGGTTTGAAGATAAAATAACTAGTTGGTCTCTGGAGGCCTTACACATGTTTATACACATTTTTTGGTAGTGGCTGCAGCTGTTTCTCAGTATCTATAACATCCTCCTTAGTACATACTCAGGCTAAATAAAATTATATGATTAAGAGAGGATGTAACTTTTTTTTTTACATTTAATGAATAAAGCAGTGCTTAATTTTTCCTCAGAATATATTAATATACAGATGAACTCAAGACTGTCGATCATAAAAGCTAATTTGAAAATCTATCTTCCTAAATAACTTGAATGATCTTCCTAATGTCATGAATCCTAACTTCTTAATTCATCTTTACATCTTATATTCATTCTTACCTCTATACCAGTTATATTTTTAATAAGGATAAAATAAATATTAGTTAACTTATTTTTAAATGCTTTCCTGGATATCCTTAGAAATGTATCCAGGTTTAAGGATTTCTGCTTTGAGGATTTAAAGGGCTAATTTGACAAAAGAGAAAACCGATAAATTTCCAACATTTTGCATGTTGTATTCTTTTCTTTCAACTAAAACCACACACACACACACACACACACACACAGAAATAAACTTTGGACTACAAACCCAGGACCCATAAGAAATCAATGTTTTCAAACTACTCTGATGGACAAATATGGATTTTATAAAAAGTGAGGGGTAAATTATATGTACATGTATTTCATACAGGAATTTAACAATTTATTTGGCAATGTAAAGATAAACTTGATGACTGAGTGAGCTCAGACAATCTACATAGTAGATCCTAAATAGCCCTCAGCATCGTATCACCACGGTGCCAGATCATCTGCATGAAAATGGAAAATAGCAAGACCTATGTTCAAATATTTGAAAATGAGGAAAATAAAAATATGAAAAAATTTTAAACTGATGATACCTTTAAATTCACATACTATGCAAAACTTTTGTTAAATAAATCCAACTGTATATACTATATACAGTATATATATATTACTATACTTTATATACTGTATATACTATACTTTAAAAAATACTTACATTAACTTAGATTTACAATTTTTCCTGTGATATTGTGACGGACTTACAACTACAAGTCATTTAGAGTTACAAAGGGGTTAGTGTCTAGATATTTGAACCAGCCATAGTTCAGTTAATACATTAATTTTTAATTTACTAAAACTTACGCTAAATATGAATGTAGTATAGAGTCAAATATATAAAAAAGAACAAAATAGAATATCTAGAAACAATGGCAAAAAGCTTGATGCATTCTATGTATGATAAAGGATTTTCATAAATCAGTGGGGGAAAAATTGTTATTTAAAAATTAACACTGATGCAATCAACTATTTGAAAAAAGTCACTATAGAACTTCATTTTATACTCTATACACAAATAAATCTCAGATAATTAATGTGGTCAATGTTAAAAATGTTAAAAGCAACAAATGTTTATATTGAGAAATACGTTTATCTTATTAGATTAGAAGCAACTTAAATAAATAACAATACTATGCTTATTATAAATGTGAAGTGTTACAACTAAATAATATCAAACTATAATGCTTAAAAATTTTATTAACATAGAAAGTATCTGAACATTTTAAAAGCAACATACAAAATCAAACATGATCTCAATTTCACTAAACAATATGTATAGAAAGTGAGCAAAATTCAACAAAAGTGTTAATTACCTGTGGATATGAAATATTAGCTTTTTTGTGTTTTTGAAGGGAAATCTTTACAATGAAAAGAATTAAATATTGTGAGGTCTTCTATATCACAGAGCATACACAAAATTAATCTAGACAATCTGTTTTCCCTAGCTCTTTGTTAACCTATATTTCTGTGTCCTCTCTGATTATTCCCAAGGTGACAGAGGAACACTCCCTATTTTCATGGATAAATCATAATCACCTTTGTAACAGCTGGATCCCACCATTTTAAGCAGATGGAAATCATTCCATCTGTTTCTTACTAGTGAATAGATTCAAGTAAATGGTAAAAAGAAAAAGTATGTGCTCTAAGTCTACATGCAGAGAAGGCAGAAATCCAGTTCTATGTCATGATTTCACACAGTGCTAGTGATGATCCTATCTCCTCAAAAGTATTTCCAGCAACTGGGACAGATTCTCTGAATTCCACCATTAGTGATGTATTTCTCTGATTACAAATCTCTTCTCTTTAGAAAAGAAAGGATCTTTAGAAGTAAGGAACACATTTAACTTTCATCAGTCATTTGTAAGAATAGGAAAAGGGTGAATATAATTTTCAAAATTCTTCCTGAGAACAAGTTGTGAAGAGGAGTAGGACAGGGTTAACATTAGAGCCTCCTCGATGCAAGAAACAGAAATCAGAGCAGTCGGGTTAAGGGGAAAGATGAAGGTCGGAGGAAGAGGTGAGAATAATGAAAGCAATCTTTTCCAAATGTTCAGCTTTGCGAATTACAGATCCTGAAAATACAGGACACTGAAATGTCTTTCAGTGATAGGAATTCATGCATGAAGATGTTCTTAATTTTTAGTTGATACTAGGGTGAATTTTATCAGCTTTGTTTGGAATATACTTATGAATTTAGGGGGCTTGGAGGTAGTGTGAAAGCATCCTAGAAGAAGACCAGAATAGCTATCAATTAATATTATGAAATAGCTGTTTTAAGGCTCCAGGGTACAGACAATCTTTGAAGCCCTGTAGCAGAAGACTGAGAGAAGCTATCCAAATACATACAAATGAAATAATTCATTAAAATGCACAACTGCCTTACACTACATTTACTTTTAATTGGCATCCCAACTTAAAAGTACCATGTCTCACTCTGGCTATTTTACAGTTAAGGCATGTTGATACCCAATTAATATTAAAAAATAATTAAAGGCTAGATTCTGTAGCTTCCCAGAATTAAACTGCATTTTTCCAAAAGACCAGAAGCCCCATAAATGCTGTTATGTTGTTAAGTACAGGAAGAAATACTTCTGTCAATTTCAATGTAACCACTGAGTTACAGTTACATTTGTTTTTGTTTTCCAGAATATTATCTCTCTCTCACACACACACTTTTAAAGATAACTGAGGAGATTGTTAAGATATTTACTCACGTGTTCCTCTTAACCAATTTTGCACATACTAGCACATCCCCAATTAGCACCAGGAATAAGGTCTGGACTGGCTTTAAACCTGTGATTGTAATTTCACTTGGGTTGACAACACACGGAGATATACCTATTTACCTATCAAAACCACTGCTACAAAGCACACTAAAATGGGATTTGAGAGACCAAAGCAGACATCCTGCCTTGAAACTGATTCATTATAATTTCTTTATAACATACTGGGGAAATCGTATCTAGAATAACTTGGCCCAAGAAGAGGAAAGAAAATTAGTCTTCCTTGCGTGCTTACCACAGTTGGTTCAAAGATCCTGAAAACACAGGCTAAAAATGATGTACAGTTCATGCATTTCCCAGCTCAACTATTTACATGAACCAAGCCGCTACGTGACTCTCCTTACAGTCCTGCAACAGGTCCAGAAATGTGTGTCGCTTTAGGAGAACAGCGACATGTGGGAGGAATCATGTGTTTCGTAATTTTAGTTTACTTCTCATCTAAATCGTAAGATTTATGTGATGCTTACTACATGCCAAACACTGCACTAAAATCATTGTTTTATGTCGCAATTTAGGAACTACTGTCAAGTTAATTTTATAGGTGAGGAAACTGAGGCACCTGGAATTTAAATACATGGTCCAAGATCACATGACTAGTAAAAACTCACTAGGTTTCAACACCAGGCAGTCTGCCACCACACGCTTACAACATGCCTCAAAGTTGGCTAAACGGTGTAGCATGCTCACTCTCCTTTACTTCAATGATCTTGTGTTCAGATTTCATAGTACCAAGGGCACTAGAATTTGGTAAATACTTGTTGGATACATTGCCACTAACAGGTGTGTTATCATTTTTTGCAGTCTAATATTGGGTTGGCCAAAAAGTTCGTTCGGGTTTTTCCAAAAGATGGTTGTGAAAAACCCGAATGAACTTCTTGGCCAACCCAATATTTAAAGAATTCAGTTTCCCTTTAAAAAAAAAAAAGACTAAAGGAGAGCCTATCTTCTCAATCAAATGGAAAACACTTCTGTAAAGCACTTTAATCCACGTTTCTTTTCCAATATATGTTATGGATATAATAAATAGACAATTATGCATAATTTTGTAGCACTGTGGTCCAGAGAAAAGTTCAATCAAGTGGTATTAATACTATAATGAATTCTGATATCAATATACTTTTCAAATATGACTTAATGGATAAATCACTCAGATGGTAAAACAACATGATCTCAAATAATAATGGTATAATTGGTGTCCAGACACACTAAAACTGACCATTGCTACCTGCATACTGATAATTTCTCTACGTATCAAACACAGGGGAAAAATTCTTCTTATTGAGAATGCAGGTAAAACAATGCCAAGTGACTTCTGGGAAAAAAAAAAAAAAAGCCGTTTCCTAAGACAGAGGCCTACGTTAGTATCTAAGAGCCCATTTTCTTATGATTATTCTGGAGAACAATGATCATAAATACAGGATTATTCTGGCTGTATTTTGGAATATTTTTTGATCCTGGCACAACTTGGTCAAAAGGAAATTTGACAACACACAGATTTTCAAATACTTTGATCCAATGAGTCTGCATATAAAAATACAACCTTAGGAAATATTGAACCGAGATATTTAACAGCTATAGGTTCAACAGTACTCATCAAAATCTTATTTATAATAGTAATAATCTGTCAAGGGTGGAAATTTCTAGTGTGTGTGTATATATATATATGAGGGTAAATAAAGTATGTGCATTCACAAAATAGATTATTAAATAATGGTTAAAATTATACTCCTAGGGCTTCCCTGGTGGTGTATTGATTAGGAATCCGCCTGCCAATGCAGGGGACACGGGTTCGAGCCCTGGTCTGGGAAGATCCCACGTGCCGCGGAGCAACTAAGCCCGTGCGCCACAACTACTGAGCCTGCGCTCTAGAACCCGTGAGGCACGACTACTGAGCCCACGCACCACAACTACCGAAGCCCACGCACCACAACTACTCAAGCCCACGCACCTAGAGCCCGTGCTCCGCAACAGGAGAAGCCACTGCAGTGAGAAGCCAGCGCACTGCAGTGAGAAGCCAGCACACTGCAATGAAGACCCAGCACAGCCAAAAATAAATAATAAATAAATACATACATGAATTCTTTAAAAAAATTATATTCCTAAAGAGTATTACATAGCCTAGGAAAATTGCTTATATATAGCTCTTATATGTAAAAAACATAATTTATCTATAGGTTTTAATGGGTGATTCTTATCTTTTTAAATAACTTTTATTTTTTTTTAAATATTCTACTTTTACTATGAAGTTGCACTGCAATGAGAAAAAATATTTCTAAATTTATGAGATCTAATAAACATGTAAGAAACAGAATGAGATACATCAAAGATTGATATCTTACAAATTATCTATTACTCCGGAATAATATGCTTGCTTAAATATAGTTCTAAGGTAATTTGCGGCTGCAGTGACTTAAAAAAAAAAAACAAAACCCTAATATCATAACTTTATAAAGAGATTTGCACAGATTCTAGGACATCTTATCCTTAATTGCATTATACATTGATGAACTGATTTAACATTGTATTCTAAAGGCTTACGCCAAATATCAGACCAAATATAATTAATAAAATGTCATGGGATTAGTTCACATTAAACAAAATGTAATTTCATTAAAGAGTTCCGTTTAAATGTACATAATGAACAACCTCTAAATTTTCTATCATGGACCAATTGCTTTCCTTCGTTCTCAAGTTTAGGTTTGAAAATGTACAGTAGTAAAAGGCCAGCTGATACTTTTTCATGAATCACAAACTATGGCTGGCACTTTCAAGGTACATCCCAACAATAGCAGGAGTTCAGAAGATAAAATGCTGAGGAAAAACAGGAGGATTAAAGAGAGGCATTTCCAACACCAGGCAAGATGACTTGGGGACTCTGCAGCCATCAAGAAGACTGTGTTCATCTGGAGCCTGGGAACTGGATATGGCAGGAAAGCAAACAAACGGCTCCAACAAGTTCTTTTTAAAGTCCCTGAAGCCCCAATAAAGAGCCGGGAGAAATGATCCTCTTCCCTTTTAACCCCATACCTTGTTCACTCCATTGTTTCAATTCTCGATGTTTCCAGATTTATGTCAGCAGAGGAGTATATTCAAGCACCAGTGGATTAATTCCACCAGCATATTCCACGAGCACTCACTGCCCCTCCCCCCTGCCACTGATTTCATCATTTTTCTCCCACACTGAATACAGACCTGGTCGTGACTCCTCCCTCTCTCTTACCCTCAGCTTTCATTGGTCAGGACATTCTGCACTTCCTGCCTCATGAATACCTCTCAGGTCCTTTTTCCTCTTTTCCATCATCACTGACCCTGCCTGGGTGGACCCTGCCTGGGTGGAGACGTCCTTACTTACCACAGAGAAAGTCTGTTGCCTCCCTCAAAAGGTCTCTCCCTACCTTATCTCAGTCTCCTCCTGGCTGTTCTCCACAATGCTGACAAGATAAGCTATTGAAAAAGCAAAAGTGATCAAAAACCCCTACTGAAAAATCCTTCAATATCATGCCAATTTCTTCAGGATAAAATCAAAATCCTTATTATGGTTTATAAGTCCCTTCAATAGAACTGTATGACACACCAGAAGACCAAGCATGTGTGAGAAAATGAGTCAAGTTCAGCTTTGAGTAAATTGTCTAACAGTCTACAACCAAAATCTGGCAAGAACCTACCATCATTTCAGTATATTGGTAAGTTTTATGTTTTATCGAAAGGCTAATATTACATTTATTTTGGATTACACACTCAGAGTGGAGAGATTTACAGGTGCTAAAGCCTTCAGGATTGTCTGATTTCCGCTCTGCCATTTTTGAGGCTACTTTTTCTATCTCACCAGCTTTCTCTCTCCACTTCCACACCTCGACAACCTTTCTCCTGTCTTTCTAAAATACCTGCCTATTCTAGAACATATCGTGCGCTCTCATGCCCCATCACTTTGTGCTTTTTTTCATCTGAGTGAAATGGCGGTCCTTCCCTTTTCTGGGAGAAATATCTATTAACTCATTAAACCCATTTCGGCTGTCCGGAAATGCTCCCTTGGCTCAGGACTCAAACCACACACTATTATAGATAATGCTTCACCCTCATTTTCTGCCATACAATTTTGCTGACCATGACACCTAGTAATTGTCAAACTCTCTGCTCAGTATTTAGTACATCTATCCGTCCACTTACTTGAAAGGATTCGACATTGTTCACTACAGCACCAGTGCAATCACCACTGGCAGGGGCAGACAGAAAGGCAGGACAGGAAGCTTCGGTACTAATGACCTGAGGTCACTGAGGCAGCACCTGGTGTGCCACGGTCCCACAGCACAGCAGTCATCTACCCTGGCTTGCCCCGATACCAGCTATGCAAACTAACGTGATTTATTGGTTGATGTGTGCTAAAGACATAAAGATTTAAAAATATGTAGAGCTAGAAATCCAGGAAGTAAAAAAGTAAATAAAAGGTGACATTTATTTGTCCCTCCAAAACAACATAAGTTTAATTCCCCTCAAACGTAGCATCAATTAGGAAGGTACTAGCATGACTGCATGCCAAAAAGTTTTCCACCAACAATAAACATTCTGCATTAACACAAAATGTCATCAGCTTCAAATCAGGAGTTCTACATAAACTGTGTGAACCAGGCATACTGCTTAAACTCTGTGAATCTCAGCTTCCTCAATATTAAAGGAACTTGCTTTTCATTAAGGTCCTTTCCCAGAACTAAAATCTCATAATTTAATAACACACAAGGCCCTGTGATGGGTACAAAGGAAAGACGTGCGTTTCCGGAGGAACCAAGAGAGCCTACAAATTGACTATTATTTTCGTTTGTAAGACTAAAACATTCTGAAAGCTATGTTAAAAATTTACATATTTTCTGATAAACTTGAAACTGGAATATTTAGTTATACTTTCAGGGAAATATCCTTTTTTCCAAGTAAATAAATAAAAGTTGTATTAAGCCTGTGCTAAATTCAAAATATTATACCCTCCTATCATTGTCACCCATCTTTCACAGGAATGGGGTTGCAGACAGATTTTAGTTTGAGAGAAATTTATGTACACAGCACTTTTTTATTCCAATTAGAGAAACAATCTTTATATAATGTAAGTCACTTGCCTAAATGATGTTTTGATGAGCAATGAAATATGCTGATTCAATTAACTCATTTTAGTTTCCTAGAAAACACACTTTTAAAAAAATATATAGAACCTTGCCTCTGAAAAGACGTCAAGTATACGCATATATACATGTAGTCCTCACCACTAAATAATGATAAACAGATTTAAAAAAGAAAGAAAATGTTCATCTTTCTAATGTCAAATCATGTCTGAAAGCTAGAAAATAACTTGCCAACTGAATGAATAGAAAACAACACTCATTTCAAAGTATCAAAGGAATGATGAGACAAAAATAGCAATGGAAAATAGAATCATTCTCTCTAGCCAATTGAAGAAAATGGACTTTTTTCCCTAGTACTGTGCCACTTTTATGAGGGCTTAGGAGAATTACTGAGTAAGAATGGTGTAATCTCACAAGTAAGGACTCAAGTGATTGCAAGAGCTAAAACCTCTAATCAGCTGCCAATCTGTATGAGTTTTCTGCTAAACAGGCTTGGGAAGGAATTGCTCCAAAATTTCTCCTCTTCATTTTTTTCCTCACTTACTGATACAGATTTTGGATTTGCTTGTAACAAATATTCAACTGATTTTGCATTTTGAAAAACAAGGCCAAAGCTTGAAAGAAAAATGTGTGTTTCAATGATATAAGAAATAAGGCCATTCAATTGTACTACCAAATCCTTTAAAAACATTTTACCGGGAAGATTGTAATCATGTGTCGTATTAAAACAAATGCTTTTGGTTCAGTGAAGAAAACAACTTCAAAAAATGTACTTAATTGACAGAATTTTCTACATGCTATAATCAAAAATCACTCGGGAGTTACCACTTGAATTGTAACAGTAAGGAAGTAATATGGAAGTTGTCACTTTCAAATTTCTTTTATTTCTTACTTGTTTGTTAAAAATGTGCCTATTCCCCACCTGAGTTTAATGTGACTATTGAATATTACCTTTGGGTGGGGGAAAAAAACAGTGTATTCATTAAAAACTTTTTCACTTAGAAAACTCTGATGCAATATGTGGAAAGCACTAAGTCAGGAATAACTGGGTGCCCCAGAGTCGGCAGCTGCATCTATAACATGATTTGAGTCACCACGGCGGCGTCCTGAACAAAATGTCCTCTTCATTATCTGCCATTAAAATCCTGAAAGCTTTTCAGTCTTGAGAGATTCTCAACTAAACTTGAACACGCAGGAAGATAAAACACCATAAGCCATTATCCCTATTTCACATATGGCTTGGAGTTGGCAACCACTTGAGATCCAAGACTCATGGGGTTGGGGAAAAAACAGACAATAGGAAAGAGGACAAGGAAAAGCCCAGAAAAAGGGAGG
This sequence comes from Balaenoptera acutorostrata, assembly GCF_949987535.1. Lineage (NCBI taxonomy): Eukaryota > Metazoa > Chordata > Mammalia > Artiodactyla > Balaenopteridae > Balaenoptera > Balaenoptera acutorostrata. The sequence goes on along the minus strand of NC_080070.1, from coordinate 82,262,805 downwards.
TGGGGCAGCATCAAACACAGAATTTATCTATTTTACCACTTAGCCTGGGACCAATCCAAAAAGTTAATTCCCCAATTTACTGACAGCATTCAAAGTGAGCCCAGGTCATGTTCTCAGGCGAATGTTCTGGATGCTCAAATCCAATCAAATATGGATCTGTTCTCCATTTCTGTAACCTGACATTTCAAGAATGTTAAATGAATGGAATCATACAATATGCAACCTTTGGGGATTTTTTTTCCACCTAATTCTCTGGAGGTGCATTCAGGTTGTTGTGTTTATCACGTTTGGGGTTTTTGCTGGTGGTGTTTTCTGAGTATTCCATGATACGATTTGTTTAGCCATTTACCCATTGAAGGACATCTGGGTTGTTTCCAGTTTGGGGCTATTATGAAAAAATGATGCTATAAACATTTGTGTACAGATATTTGTATGAATATGTCTTCATTTTTTTTGTACTAAGGGCCCAAGAGTGCAACTGTTAGTAGTTACATGTTTAGTTTTTTAAGAAACTGTCAAACTTTTTCCAGATGGTATAATTTCTTTTTATATATTGCTGAATTCTTTTTGCTAATCTATTTGTTAAGCATTTTAGTGTCTGTATTAATGAGGTATATTGGTCTGTAATTTTACTTTCTTGCACTGTCTTTGTACTGTTTTGGTATCAGGGTATAATAACTTCACAAAATGAACTGCCAAGCACTCCCTCCTTTTCTATTTTCTGGAGAAGACTGTATAGAATTGGTGTTAATTCTTCTTCAGGTTCTCCAGAGAAACCATCTGGACTTGGAGATTTCCTGTTTTGGAAATATCAAAATTACAAAATTCATTTTCCTTAACAGTTACACAGCTATTCAAATTCTTTTATATCAAATGAGTTATGCTAGTTTGTGTTCTTCAAGGAATTAATCTATTCTGTCAGTGTTGTCAAGTTTATGTGTGTGAAGTTGTTTGTATCATGCCCTTATTATCTTTTTTGATGTCTGCAGGATTTGTACTGATATCCCGTTTCATTACTTATATAAACAGTTTGTGTCTTCTCTCTTTTCTTTGTCAGTCTTGCTAAAAGTTTGTCAATTTTGATGAACTTTCCAAAGAAACAGGTCTTGGTTTCATTTTCTCTATTTTTTCTATCTTCAAATTCATTGATTTCTGTTCTTTTTTCTTTCTTTCCTTCTTGTTTTGGGTTTATTTTGTTCTGTTATTCTAGGTTCTTGATGTGTGAGCTTAGATTATTAATCTGATCTGAGACCTACTTGGACTCTTTTTTTTTTTTTAATGTATGCATTCAGTGCTATAAATGCCCTTCTCAGATGAGCTCCACAAATGTTGATATACTTTCATATTCATTCGGTACCATGTATTTTTTTAATTTTCTTTGAGGCTTCCACTTTGACGCATGCATTTAGATGTGTACTGTTCAATTTCAAAGTGTTGGTGATTTTTCTTATATCTTTTTGTTACTAATTGCTAGTTTGTTTCCACGTGGTTGGAGAACACACTCTATATATTTAATTCCTCTAGATTTGTTGAGGTTTGTTTTATGACCCATGATATGGTATATCTTAGAATATGTTTCCTTGCCACTCGAAAAGAATGTAGATTCTTCTGTATCAGATTCTGGTTATAAAATCCCCATATAAATCTACTCTCCATAAACAATGTGCACCCTGTCGTTAAATGCCAGGGGCTCTATATCACTTCCATCCCAGATACATTTGTTTAAAAAAATTAATGGTATTGAATGTATCTTAAACTTCCTAACTCTATCCTCTCAGACTTTCTACATTCTTAATACATGAAAAGACTATGATTCACACTTCACAAGTTTTAGAGTGCTTTCCTATATAGTAACTAACATGATCCTCACACACACTCTCTCTCTGGAATGCTTGCTGATATGATTGGCATCTCCATTTTTTTTTTTTTTTTTTTTTTTTTTTTGCTGATGATTAAACTAATACAACTAATGTAAAACAAACATTCTCAACCCCAGGTTCACATTCTGCACTGCAGAAATTTAGTCACTGTTTGAGTTAGTATAGGAGAGTGGTTGGATTTAAACCCTGGCTCTGACAATTACTAGTTGAGTGACCTGTACAAGTTAGTTATTAACACTTTAACTCAGTTTTCTCATCTTTAAAATAGGAATAATTATACCATGTACCTCAAAGGGTTGTGTAAGAGTTAAAAGATTTAATACATGTGACGAGCTTAGAGATCAGTGCACAAGGTATACATGCTATGTGTGTCGGCTATGATTGCATATCTCCTATGATGGAAAAAGAGGGCAAGATTGGCAGTGAAATTCAGCATGTCAATATCCTCTACTTTGACTTACACTGTCACTATTTTAAAGGAATAAAAGTAAAGCAGCAAGGTAAATAAAAGTAAATAAACTTAAAAAGGTAAATTCAAAGGTCTGGTTAGTTTTGGTATATAAAATTCTTTTTCATAGATTAAAGTGCTCACCCCTCTGGTTTTTCACCACCATGTTTTATAAACTGTGACCCAGAATACACATGGCTAAATGGACTCGGGTCTAAATAATACATTTCACATTTCTACATTGCAACCCCCTTAAATTGCTTTAGAAAATTGTGAAACAGAGCAGTTTGTCCTTGTAAAAAAAATATGCTTAAACTTCAATTAACAAAATTTCATGAGCATGATCATCTTTTGACAACTGGTCTGCCGTAACAGGAAAAGCTGAACATCTTCACTATACATGCTATGCTCTGTAAGATGTGGAAAAGATTCTTCTTTGTTTAACAAATAAAAATTTCTCCAAGGCTCTGACTATTCAATGCTTGATGAACACATTTTGCCCCGCTCTCAGTATTTATAATAAATGACACTTAGATTAATATTGTTTGCTGATAATATCATAATATGAAAAAGATGAGACAAATTTTAATAAGAGCTCTTCTAGATTGCCTCATAACTCCACATTGTTATTAAAGAAACGAATGAAGGTATTTGTATAAGTAAATGCAAGCCAGACAGGTTAGGTTTATTCAGCTAAGGGAAGTGTCTCTCCATATACCACATATGGATGTCAAAAACATCATTCTAATTTCAGGGGGGTTATGGACATGCCATGACCTAAATTGTTTAGAGGATCAAAGCTTCTCCGCGTGTTTACTAATTCAATAATTAAGATAATCACAAAAAAGATCATTAATATCCACCCCTGGAAATAATTTCTTTACAAATAGATTTCTAATTTGGGGAAGAAATACCAGCCTTTACGATAAATACTACAGAGTGAACGTAGAAGGTACGCTCTTTAAGAAGCACCACATACAACCGTATAAATTAGTGCATTGTTAGTAATCAAATCACTAAAACAGAAATTAATTAAGCATGTGCTACACATAAAGCCTTGCTCCAGACATCAAGGGAAAGCTAAATTCTCACCTTCCAAGTTTATAGTCTAGCAAAAGTGACAACCGTAGGTCGTAACAGTGAATCCTAAACCTTATGTATCAGTAGAACATCTTTGAATATTAGAATTTTGGATGGCATATATAAAATAAATAAATAACAGTCCCACACAATTGCTCCCACTGTTTGCCTTAGCATATGTCCATAAAAGCATCTGCATGTCCTGCGCTCTTCTCTGTGATCATCTTTCTGCATTCTCCTACTAAGACAGTAACCTTCCCTGACCAAGTTCTCTTTTATACTCAGGAGGAAACATTCTCTCATGTTTCAGTAAACACGTCACCTTCCTTTGCTGCTGACTTGATATGCTATGCCTCTTGGGTGACATGGATTATAGGAGATCAGCACAGGAAAAGGCAATGATAAGCTGCGCTAGTCAGCAGTCACTGCACAGAAGAAGAGGTAGTATTCAAGTTGGGTCTTGAAGGATAAATAGAATTTACACAGTAAAGAGGGGATTTGTGACATCAAGAAGAATGTGAACAAAGGCCTTGGGATGGTTAAGCACAAGACGTATTTGAAGGCCAGGAAGTACATCTGGAAGGTTGGAATGGCAAATTAGATCAGTGGAATAGCTTACAAAAAATGCTAAGCATAGAAATTAAATACAAATTTAATAGATTTAACATATCATGCTAAGAAATTTCAACTCTCTTCTACAAAGGAAAGCCACTGAATGTTTACTAGCAATGCTTTGCTCTGATGGCAGCATGATAAGGGAAGGGTAGGAGGGACAGGAGAGGTGACCAGAGCAAACAAGGTATTAAAGGCAAGGGGAGTGTCCAAGAAAGCCGGCTGGAGGCGGGAAACAAGGATTATGAAAGGAAAAAAATAATTGGATAAAGAAACAACATAGAAGCAGCAGCAAACAATATGTTGCGACTTACAGTCAAAAGAAATTTGTTTACTTTCTTCTTATTAATATTTATTATTTTTTCTAGCCTTACTGAGGTAGAATTTATAAATAAAAAGTGTGTATATTTAAGGTGTACAATGTGATAACTATATATGGAATCTAAAAAAGTTGAACTCACAGAACCAGAGAGTACAATGGTGGTTACTCTCTTTACGTATAATGTACTTGCAAATCTGCTGGATTACATACATTTTAGACATATACTGATTTAAACATAGGTCTAAAAAGTTATATACTCTCCATAAAGCACTTCCAACCATTCTTCCTCCTTCTACTATTGTCACTAAATCTATAAATTGGTAGAGAAAATACTACTGTCAACGTGCTAAAGCCATTTTAGGGCAGTTTATTAGAAAGCATACTATCTTTTTCAAGTTACACACTCTAGACTAAAATCTACTACACTTACTATATTAAATAATATTGTTTATTTTATTTATGGTTTTATTTATATATATAAATACATGATATTTAGAATACATGAATTTCTCATATATAACATAACCTTTACACCAACTGAATTATCCTTTAGTTGAGGAACTAAACCCCATGCCTTTGTAACTCTAGCTTTGAGCTTTAGCTCATCATTTGCCAGAGCAAATCCTGCTACAAGGAAAGAAGGCAAGATTAATTACACAGAAGCTTTACCATAACCACAAGAAAAAGTTTCCAGTGTTCTATAGGATTCAAAGAGAACCAGAGAAGGATGTCCTTTCTCATTTGGATGTCTAGAGAGGAGGGCCATATGGGATCAGTACAACTAATCAAAGGAACACAGGCAGATCATTAAATAGGTACACTGTTTGAGCTCAATTAAGATAATCTTGAGATAAAAGTAGGGCCTTCTTCATTTACAACCATCTATACTCTTCAGATTTCCACTCTGAAGAAGCAAGGAGCACAATAACAGAAGGAAAGATTAAATGTTGGACGAGTTGATCTAAGTTCCTTCTGTTTCTCAATATTATGATTTATGATCAAGATTACTCAATACAATTGTGTTGAGGTTGCACTGTGCAGCAGTGGACAACTGACTTAACTCTGCAGTGTTGATAATTAATAGTGAATAGCTGGAAGTTTTTTAAAAGAATGTCTAGATCATTCTGAGACATTCTTTCTTCTTTAACTGTACAACTAAAATGAACACAATTACGTTAGTTTAAAAACTCTTTTGCCAAAAAATAGAGAAAACCTCAGTTTTTATTTTAATCAATCTCTCCATCTCTTCCTCTTTTTTTTTCTATTTGACTATCCTATACATTACACACTTATATTTCCTGTGGCAAGGAGGCTGAAGGATGTTGACCAGTGTTTACAATGTTGGGCATCCAAAGCAGGTCCCTGAAGTTCAATGCAACTGAACTCTGAAGGTGAGGGATGAGGGCAGTGGGGTTGTATTCATACATATTGACATCATGGTGTCAAGGACACTACAGCTGTGGCTTAACAAAGCCCTATGCTTATTTTCGAACCCTTGGTGACACACAGATTTCACTTTGGTTTATTTCAACAACATGAATAGAGTGTCTATTCTTTAAAAAAAGAAATCTACTCCTGTTCTTCCCAGGATTAAAAAAAGAAAAAAGGAAAAAATATCAAGGCTCTTCTCCCTACAGAGTCTATATTCTGGTATGGGAGAGGCTACTGTATGGCAGGATGTAAGAATGTCACTGAAGCAGAATTTAGAAGACAAAAATGTCAGTCAGGTGTGGTTAGAGACACCCGGTGAGACAATGATGAAGCTATATTTAGACTTTAACGCTAGACCCAGAAGTTACTTGAGAAACTCTCCTCTCTTCTACTCCACAAGAAAGGCACACATACAATTAAGTTTCATATTTAACATTCTATTACCATTTGTTTTAAGTAATAAGCTATCTTTCATAGAGTATGGTGATTTTTGCTTGGTTGTGTGGCCACAAAAGTAGAAAAACAGGAGGAAGATGTGCTTTTCCCTCTTTTATGTAACTGTCAGTGTTTGAGAGAATTAACGGCCTCCTGACCATTGCTAAGAAAATAGTAAGGTTCCATGGAAAGCATCAGACTCTTTTCTAAAATCAGTGATAAGCAAAGTTCCCAACTGGACCAAAAAATCCACGTTTTTATTAAGAACCATCACTGTTCTTCTATTTCTGAGCTGAATGACATCTCTGTTCTAGACGAGCAGAATTCTGCAATGGAGGGAATATGTGAGGTGTGAGGGTACCTCAGAGATTAAATGTGTGTATGTGCTTAAGGAAGGACTAAGAGCTTCTCAAGAGTGCATGTTACAGAATTACGTATGTTTCTGCAGTAAATACCAAAGAGTCAATCTTGAAAATGTAACCAAGTCACTGACGCAGCACACAGCACTATGAAGGCTCAGAAGAGAGAAAAGCTGGTATCTGTGCTTGGTTCAGACATCACTTCCAAAAAGGAACCTAGAAGTCATCTGTCTCATCACTGGCATTAACCTCATGGTATATTCTGTTACCACACAAGACCCTCAGCAGTATTTTTTCTTATTATAAGATTATAAATTTACGCTCCCATTTAAAATGACACATATACATTAGTCCCACATTTGGGGAGTCATAATGTTCAATAATTTGCTCTCCAGTTAAGAATGTATTTTCTTTTAAAATTTTTTTCATTTAAAATATACCAAAGCCACATTCTACTTTGCTTAGCACTCAAGGAATAAAGGGTAGTTTTATATAACAGTATGTAAATATCTATTACTGATGTCTTGACTTTTACATGAGATAGTCTATCTAAAATCTACACATTAAATTCACATAGGACTCATGTATAGCCTTAGGAATTAAAGTACATTAGAATGTGAAGTGGCTCTTTTTTAAGGTCTCAGGGAAAAAAAAAAAAACAACCAGAATCACCTGGCCATTAAAACCACAAATGACACTTGTCATTCTTAATTCTTTGAACTGTGAAATGTGAATAAGACAGTAAAAGAAAATGTTTTAGGTGTGCTAAAGCTCAACCGATTTCAGCATGAACTAAAGCAAAAAAATATATAATAACAGTAAATAAATGTAATAAATAAGTAAATAAATAAATCTATTTAGCAGATATTACCTGCTGTGTCTTTGGGTAATCAAGCTATTAGCTATATACGGTTGTAGATTCTAAAATGCTCTTAGGATCAGACTTGACATTGGAATTATTTACATATTTTATGACCTTGCACAAATAAGAGGCATACATTTACCTACATGATTGAAAAAAATCGTAACTGCAAAAATTTATTAATATTCCAAACCCCATCCATCCACCTACTCAACGCGAATTACTTGTGGGATTTGGCTCAAGAATCAAATACTGCATTTTATTTGAATAGTCAGTTTCCGATATTTTATATAACTTTCTCCTGCCCCTTTGCCCCATCCTGCAAATACACAGAACACTCAATTAAGGAAATAATAAAGATAGAGACTTTGGAATTGGAAAGATCTGGGTTTGAATTCTACTTCTGCCATTTTATGATATAAAGCAAGTTAATTAAAAATCTCTGACATTCTACAATTGAAACAGCAATACTCACCTTATATCATAATAATTTAAATTATGCCTCGTAAATCAACTGTCATAAAGTAAGCACATAATCAATATACACTGAATATATTTCTTATTGAAAACTATACAGATTTGTTACTTATAAAACTCAGGAATTTTTTATCTCTAGCTAAAATATTAGTTTTGCTTTCATAAATTTAAAAAATTTCATATTTTTCAGCTCTCTTTGGTTTGACAGGTTTGGTTTAGTTTAAATTACATCCACTGACAAATCTTTCCTCAACTTAATGGTTTATTTCCTTGATGATTACTTTTGTCATTAAGAAATTCTATGATGTTAGTTACTCCCCACATAAAATGACAAATTGTTCATGAGCGTTATGTAATGTTAAATACCCTACTTAAATTTCCTTCGGAACTCTGAATCACAAGACAGAATACATTTGTATACAAATATACCTTTAAATTGAAAACATAATTATCAACACAGACAAACGTCACTAATTGGCACACTGTTGATGGATGGTAGTTAACTAGTACATGTGGAAGTGAAGGAAAAATTGAATGATACATGTTTTACTTTTGGCACAAGAACCTGTGACATTTCAATGCGGCAATGGCTGAAATCTGTTGCTTCTAAGAATAAATCTTCTAAACTTAACTTTGCCAATCACGAGGCAATCCTACCTCACACTCCAAAAATTTCAAGTTTGTTTATTTAGGTATCATCCTTCCCAGAACTAACCTGAAGTCTAACATTTCTTAGCAGACATCTAAGTATTTCACTGATAGAAGATTAAACTCAAATAAACCCACTTTTTTTCTGAGAAGATAATGTCACCAGTTTTTGTGACTCAGAAATAAAAGAACAATGTGATTTTAATCAAGCAAACAAGTCGACCTGAAACAGTTCTAAGAATTGAATTCACAACTTTAAGAAGTAGAGGGGAAAGTTTTGTTAGAACAAAACATTGTTATGTGTCTTGTAAATTCAACCTCAACATAGTTCATTATGATTTTTCCAATCATGCAGAATGAATAATTAATTACTTCTGATAGTGCACTGTATAGCAGCTTCTATAATATAAGTAATGAGTGGGGTCTTTCTTACAGAAGAAAAGATCTGTTATTTCAACAAACCTCAGACATTTATTAATTTGCATACTAAAAAAGGCATGTTTTATTTTCTTAAACATATCAAATGTCTTATAAATACAATCATATAGCATTCATAAATTGAATGTCTATTAAAATATACCTTTCCAAGGAATCTGAAAATTATAATTATATTGAAAATTTTTAAAGGTGATAATTAGGAAGATTGATTGGCTATCCTCAGAAACACGTACCAACAGGATCTTTCTAAATATTATAGGTTTATAACACATGGTTCTTCTTTTTTGTTTAACCATTGTTTAAAAGGAATTATTAATTTTGAGAAGATATACTAACTTTAATCTATTCCAATCTATTTTACTAATACAATACATATTAATTAAAATGAAATTTAGAAGATATTTTTATGTTTGTCTGTAAGGTTAGGTTATTAAAAAAATAGCTTTTCAAAAGAAGAGAGAAAAAAATGAAGAGGAAAATATACCAATGGACAAAGATAGAAGTTAAGAGTAAATTCAACTTGGAAACAAACTAAATGTTCATCACAAAGAGAATGTATAAATTATACGGTATATTCAGAAAACATCCACACAATAAGCCAATCTATACAATAGTTAAGATGAATGAACCAAAGATACATGTATCCTCATGGATTAAAGTTCAAAACAATACTTCATATTGCTTATGATCACATATATGTATAATAAGAATATAAAACCCTGTTTAGGGTAAAAAGATACAGCAAATTTAGGATGGTAGTTTTCTCTGAGAAGTGGGGGATGGTAATGGAATCAAAGAGGAGTATCGAGGGTGCTGTGCCTGGACCCATATGATATCTGCCTAAAGCAAGTAAGGTTACATATTAAGATTTGACAAGATTGGATGGGGTGTCCATTATGTTTTTCTCTTTGTATCTGAAATACTACCTAATTTGAAAATTGTTTTTAAAAATCATCAGTTTCAAGGACTATGACAGATTTAGCATAAGCAAGCATTGCAATGTGAAGGAGTATCTAACTTGTATTGAGATCTTAAGAGCCCAAGATATAACAGTCTTGAGAATCACAATCCCGCCAAAAAATAAATTCTCAATATATTTCCACCTGGACACATGCAACAAATGATATTCGCATTCATGCTTTCATGGGCATTCTAGAAACTACTTGTGGTAAAATAAAGCATTACAGTAATTTGCAACTACCACAAATATGAAAGGGAAAGAAATAATCCTTTGCTCACTAGAAACGATAAGGAGCAAATTTAGTGCACCTTCTGCTACTCTAGTTAATAACCATACTTCTATTTTGACTCACCAAAGAAGCCTATCAGAAAACATTAGAATGAGGACGTAATTCTAGGGTAAACTTCAATTTGCATTAATTTACTTGTTTATGACAGTTATTTACAAGTATCAGTCCTCTATGAACTAGAGAGTGCCATCTCATGACACTTTTTTTTGGCTCTCTCTACTCAACATCACAATCCAGCATTTTCTAACATTCAGAGCCTTTACATAGGCCATCTCTTCTGTTTGAATTGCCCTGCACACCCCTACCCCATTCCCTTGACCCGTCTCACCTTACTGGTCTCAGCTAAAATGATCCAACCTCAAAAAGGCCTTCAGGGAACCACCCTGTTTTAGTTGTATTCATTTATTCACTTTTATTCCTCTCTCTCATAGATTGGAACTGCCATAGCAAGAGGGTGCTTGCCTACTTTATTCACTAGAGTTAGAAGGTGATGCAATGTCTGGCATATCATGAGGATCCAATAGATACAGCCTGATTACATTTGAAACTCATATTTTTAACATACCTCACAAGTAATTACAAAACCCTGTGTGGTGGGGACTTCTACTGTAAAACATTAGTAATTTACTTCTGTTGTTATTACAAATTTTTCTTAAGACTTATAGAGGTAGTAATACCTCAATAAGTGGGTAAAGTGCTTAGAACAATGCTCATAATATTAAGGAGCTCAATATAGAATTTTGAACAGAAAGACCTTCCAAGATCATCTACCTACTCCCTCTAATAGCCACCCTTATTTTTATAAGGGAAAAAAAAGTTATTCACACACAAATCATTAGGTATTCCAGTGTTTATGAGACAAACAATTATGAGAGTCTGATAATTGTCTTAATACATCTGTACTTAACATAGAAAAGGAAGCCTGGAAATCTGTTTCAAAATTAGAATCTCAATTAAATGCAAGTCAGTTTCTAACTCTGCCAAACCATAACAAATACTTCATTTTTATGCTCTTTCTTGCTTATCAAACTGTCAGAAAAAAAATGATAATCCTAAAACTTCAACATAATATTAATTATGCTGTCATATAAAAGTCAAGACAGACTAAGTCACACAATATTAAGCAACACCAAATGCAAGGAATCCTTCCTCACCATCATTATTTATTATAAAGTCACAAAACAGTTTATTGTATTAAGCTAATGCTTCATAGGCCTTCCCAAAGAGAAATCTCATTTTCTCCAAAGAAGGATATTTGCCTATACTTAGTAAAAATAAAATTATAATCTCAAGAATATCAATGCACTTTAGCACTGATGGATGCCAGAGACTCATCTAAGGGATTGTGGCCTTGGAGCCAAGATTATTTTTTAAAGTTGGTTATTGTTTACTTCATTGAGTGGCACATTTAATAACTTATAATTTCAAAGTCTTGTTCACTCAAACACACATTCTAAGAAAATACAGTAACAGTACAGGAAATCTGAAAATGAAACCACATTTTTCAGTTTCAATTTATCTTTAAATGTCTTAAGCTGGTGTGAGTTTGATGAACATAAAAGATAAGAAATAATAAGAATTAGTTTTGATCGTATTATATATGTGCCAGAATACTTTTCTACTCATCAAAACCCTCATTTCCCTACATTTTTATGACCCTTTTTTCATACTTCTACTATAGTAATTACAACGGTCTAACTTTCATTAGCCATTTTACAGGTTTTCCTATTTTACTGAATTATGAGTTTTGTGAGGGCAGATGCTATATCATTCCTTTTTTTCTAAAATCTTCCAAAGCATTTAAAATTTCAACTTCATTTTATATGAAACTGTAAAATATGCAAGTAGAAAAGGAAAATATAGGTATGTTTTGTCATTATTATTCAATTTTAATTTAACAAATTTAACAAGGTCAACATTTCCAGAAGTATGTCTCAAATAACATACACAAATCCCCAGACATATTCAAGAAAATAAGTATGAGAAAGGTATTAACATCCCTTTATGGGATGTACCTTACCACATTCAAAATTCTGAGTATTCGCTACAGTAAGAAAAAATATTTAACTTTATTTTAACCAAGATAATCTAATATATCAAACACCTGTGCTTATTAATAGTGTGATTTATCACTTTACCCAGCTTTTTAGAATCACTTAAAAATTATCTGTCTGAGGATTTTTAGCAGACTCTCATACTTGAAGAACTAAACAAAAAGTCAGTAAATATACCTAAATACTTTGAAGACATGCATCAAACACAGACTCGCTGCATTTTAAAAGACAAAAAGAGTAGTCAATATATATATAGATTTAAGTGATCAATTTGATGTTTTTTTCTTTTTACTCATACTCACAGATCATATACATGTATGTAGCCATGTGCTGCAGTACTGTGGAATTCTGTCTATAACTAAGTGAAGAAAGAACAATCTAATATCAACTGTAGCCTGATTTTATTCTTTCAATCTAAGTCAATGTTCCAGAATCCTTCTTTCGGGATTTAGATCCCATCCTGAGTGAATACCACCTGCTATAGTTATATTAGCCAGTAACTATAACAAGTAAAAGTTATCAAGGATTATTTTACAGGTCAAATTCTTAGTCTTTACTCTCTTTGGAAGTACCTTTCTTTTTTCAAGAAAATTCACTACCTTATTTTATGATCATTCATATGTATTTTACAATACTGAAATCAATTAAATATATTTCTTACCAAAAGCCATCCCACTTAAAAAAAAAGAAATAATATAAGCAATACTTAAAAGAAAGAAATTTACTATCTATTAGTTGCAAGTGGATGTGGACATTCGCCAGAATTACTAAAGAAGCTGTATTATCATTGGTGTCGCACCTATGCACCTATGACTTATCCTGTCTGTGACCAATGTAACAGGAAGAAAACACAGCTAGACGTCAGCAGTTTGACGTCACCACTGTCACGCCTGGTTGAATTTCATTTAGCACCTGCTGGAGTTAAGTGTTGTGAAGAACAAAATTTAATATTCAATCAAGACCAACATGAATCCATTTTGCCCGAGTCTACCCTTCTGTCATTTGTCAAATACACACAAGTACAATAATGTTTCCTTTACTTAGGCCTTAATTGAGATTTAATTGACTTAAATTATAAATTAATCATAACTAAAATATCTATTAAAAACTCAAGGCTTAGTCACCTTTAAAATTAATAACTTTTAGTTTTTATTTGGATTTTTCAAATATATAGATATACCCAGTTGAATTCATTAGAAAACTTATTCACTGGAAGACCAACATAACTCACAAATGAACAAAACTATACATAAATTATATATATTAAAGAACTCAAGTTTCAAATTATAATAGTTTTCAGATATTTTTGGCAAATTAAAAGTAATATACCTTACATAAAGTAAAATAGTTCATGTGTGCATGTCGGTGTGTATACATGTGAGTGAGAGAAAAAAACTCATCTCTAAAAAAATCATTGACTTGAAAAAGGAAGAAGCAAAAGTCACTATTAGCAGTGAAAGTGATGAATTTTCTTTTCCTTTGCTCTTCTTTGTATATTAGATCCTAAGTCCATATTTATTTGGTCATTTTTCACACCATATATGTCAACTTTTATCCTAGCCTATAGCATCCACCTATATACATATCTTTTTACTTTCTTATCTACCTATTTTTCTATCTGTCATAAGACATTTATCAGAGAAATGGAAATACCTTCACATGGGAAGCTTAACCTAAAACTATCATTTTAAAAGTTCAATTTCCCACTGTATGTGCTGTAAAAAATTAAATACAGTTTTATGCCCAAGTTTTATCTTTTAAAAATACTACCCAAATTCAAATACTTAATCAAGTACACAATTCTGAAACAGACTGTACTCATCCTTAGTCCTTTAATCATTAAAGGCAGAAAGGGATAAATGTTCAATATTTTAAGGAGTTATGTTGTTTTTATTGTGCAAAACATATTCTCCCTCCTCAATTTTTTACATGGGGAGAATTGATTAATATACATGACCACTGTTATTAACCAACCTCCTTCATTAATTCTTCCCTGAATCAGGGTTATGTCTGCAAAATGTACTGGACCTAGAAATGTTTGTGGCTACTTGAAATGCCTCTACTATAACTAATATAACTACTTGGAAAGTTTGGACTTAGTACTCTCTGGACTTCTTGCTTTCAGCCCCCTCACTTTGTTGTGCCTGTAAATAATAATCACAGATCTAAGTACCTGTCCCAACTCTCAAACTCACATACCCACATCTATACCGACCTTAACCTTGTATCTCACCAGGTCAACTAAACAGGTGTCTGCAATTCTAGTGGACTTTAAATATGCCCCCAAGCAAACCCTGTTTCAATTCTATAACCTTTCCATCTATTCTTCTTCTTAATTGCCAGCTTTTCCAAAATTATATTTTTTTTTCTTAGACTGATTCCCAAAAATATCTGCATGGGAGTGTGATGGAGTCGGGGGAGTTGTATATCTCCTACTCTCCATTGCTACTTTCCAACCACTGTTCACTCCCTAACAAACTACTCTCCTCTTTTGAAATCTCTATTGTTTAGTTACCTTGCCAATGCGTGAATCTCATTTTCATAGACCTTTCATAGACACCTTCTCAACAGCTTTAACCCTAACATACAGCTAGCTCCTTTTTCTCTTTACCTTCTGTGGTCTTGATATTGATGTAGTTGCTCTTTCTAGCTGTCTGGCTTCATACTGAATAAAATATATCAGTTCGAATGACTGTTCTAGCCGATGATTTTGTAGCATGATGCTATAGACAGACTCTCTTTCCATTTACTTTTAAAAGATTAAAGACAAAAAATTTAAAGAAAAAAATGAAGATAAATCTACCATTCTAATTCATCTATTTTCACTTAAGAATGGTCTTTCCAGCCTTATAAATTATTATAAGAGCAAAACCATATTTTAATTAGTATTATTTCATAAGTATATGATTTCTCCAAATAACAATCAGTTATTATGTCAATGGTTTCATAACATTCCATCAATTTTGAAAGGCAATCTTGAAGATGAATTCAGATTTCCCAATTTGGAGCCAGATTGGGTTGAAATTCTAATTCTCCAACTTACATTGCAGTGGGAACTTAGTCACTTTTCTGTGCTCAGTATCCCCATCTGTAGAATGAGAACAATAATGCATCCTTATGTAGTTTTGTATATTTGGCTCTTGGAACCTGATACCCAAGTCGGTGCTTAATAAGTATTAGACTGTATAAATTATAATGTGCCATGTTTTCTTTATATAACCATCTCTATTGCTGGAAATGTAGATCTTTGTAGTTTGGGGGTTTTATTTGTTTTTACTACTAAAGAAAATGGTGCAATAAGCATAGGGCCTTTCTTCTCTTAAATCATTTGTCTGGTAAAACCCTAAGGAATATTGACTAGATCCAAGAATATAGATGCTCTTTGGCCCTGAATATGCCTTTTTCCAAAAAGATGTGTAACAATTTATAATACAGCTATTAGGAGATCAATTTTATCACCATATTGTTGGTACTTAATCACCTGTTTTCCTTAAAAAAAAAAAAAAAAAAAAAAAAAAACTCTCTTCCCTTGTATTTCCAAAATGCCCTCTTTTTTCCTGTCTCTCTAATCACTCAATATGCTGTTTTGCCTCCTTTCCTCCTTCCCCACAGATTTTGGCCTTTCCTAGCTCTCCAGCCTCTATGCATTTCTGTGTTCTCTTCTTTGATATTATATAATCTAGTTTCATGCTTCTGACATCTTTTCTATTCTGATGATATCCAAAACAAGATGGTTATCCCTGAAATATCCTCTGAGATCTGGAATTGAGTAATCTAACTACCCTCCAAAATCAACATTCCAGTAAATGCACAAACTTCAATTTTGCTTGATTTTACAATCGCTGCCCCAATGTTCCAGAATGAAAAGCCTGGAGTCATGTTTACCTTCCACTTCCACACAGCCAGCTAGTTGCTAAACCCTGTGGTCCATCTCCTCCCCTGGAGGGAATCCTATACTTTAATTTCCAATATAATCTGGTTCATTTAATAAGATTACAAAATAAGGTCAAGCATTAAACTGTAAATTCATAAAGACCTCTCATTACTATCCCAAATAGAGAGAATAACGCATTACTTTTTTTTTTTTTTTTTTTTTTTTGGCTGCACCGTGAGGAATGCAGGATCTTAGTTCCCTGAGCAGGGATCGAACCCATGTCCCCTGCTGTGGAAGGGTGCAGTCTTAACCACTGGACCACCATGGAACTCCAACTCATTACTATTTTGGAGGGGAAGGCTTTAAAGGAGAGAAGACACCATAAAGATCACTTCTGGTATTGCTCTAACTCACTCTCTTTCCTGCAATGGGATCTGAAATAAATTAATTCTGCTTTACATTCAGGCGTCAATGAAGTACCCATGTACAATTAAGTATGCATGTCCTATGACAAAATCAATTAAATAGGTGTGTTCTCCTTTACAAAATTTTCTCGCTTTACTAAGTTCAATAATTCAGTTTTTCTGCTAGGCAGAATTCTAAAATGGATCAAGAGGGAGGAGATATGGGGATATATGTATATGTATAGCTGGTTCACTTTCTTATAAAGCAGAAACTAACACGCTATTGTAAAGCAATTATACTACAATAAAGATGTTAAAAAAAAAGAAAAGAAAAGAATAATAATAAATAAATAAATAAATAAATAAAATGGATCTCACACCCCTAACATTTCTGCCCTCTGGTATACACACCTTATATAATTCCCTCCCCTTTAGTATAGGTGGAGACTGTAAATATGATGGGACATCTCTCAATGATTAGGTTACTAATCAGTTGACTTTCGAGTAAATCCAAAGAGATGATATCCAGTCAGGCTCAAACCAACCAGGTGATCCTTTGGAAGAGCCTGGGGCCTTCCTCAAGCCAGAAATTTAAAGTGTGAGATGGATTCCACATAAGGGAAATTCTTTGTTACTGGCTTTGAAGGTGGGGGAGCCCTGAGACAAGGAAGGCCACCAACCTGCAAGAACTAACAGTGTCTCCAGTGGATAACCAACAAGGAAACAGAGACCTCAGTCCTACAACCACAAAGAACTAAATTCTGCCAACAACCCGAATGAACTTGGAAGGAGGTTCTGTGGCAGAGCCCCCACAAAGGAACACACCCCAACAATATCTTGATTTTAGTCTTGTAAGATCTTCTCTGAGAACCAAACCACACTATAACAAACTTGGGAGCTAAAAACTGTGAGCTAATAAATTGGTACTGATTTAAGCTACCAAGTCTGTGACAACTTGTTACAAAGCAACAGAAAACTAACTAATACCCATGCAGGAAAAAAGAAAAATCAGTCTTCACTGCACTACCTGAATTTAGAGTAATGTCAGTTTTAAAATGGACTCTATATTTAGGTTTCCTTTAAATGTTACATAATTTTTTTAGAATAGAGAATATAACACCATTTTTATAACTACAAATGATATGATTATTTCTGTGTAACTTAAATAACATTCTATCTGTCACAAAGTATATTTACAACTTCCCTGAGGGTGACAGAGTGTTTTAATTAGGAAATACACGCTTGCTTTTTAAGAACTAAGATAAATCATTCTAACAATTCTGGCTACTGGGCTTTATTTAGTAAAAAGTCATGATGATATAAAGCCTTCATTTACTTCAAATTCTTTATAAATACAAAAATGTGAACTCATTTAAATGTGAGGAAAGAAAATAAATCTCAGCCCATTGCTGACATGAATTACGCCGTTTAGCCATAATTTTCAGTGAGCATTTCTCATGTCAACATATTCTTGCTGGTAATCATTTATAGGCAATTTTCTAAGGCTTTCCAAATATACTCGCTTGAAGAAAATCCATGCTATAACTTCTCCTAATGAAAACCTTTTCAAAATCTTAGAGATACTTTGCTGCTTTTCATATGTAAAGAATGCATTCATATTAATATGCCACAATCACAGAGAAAAGCTCATTAAGTAAGTAAAAATAGAAGCACTGTTGACATAGCAAATAAAAGCACACAGCAATGCATGTATTTTGTTTTAGTCAGGGCCCATTACATTTTACATTATATAAAATAACCTGAAATAATCTTTCAAGCTTGCAGTAAAGGCCCACACTTACTATTTAACATAAAAACACACTTCATTAAGCAGCTTAACTCTTCTTAGAAGTGAAGCTTCACTTAGAAAGGAATCATTTTTATCCTGTCTATTCAGCAAAAGGTATATCTTGGTACCATAGGCCTTCTAGATCTGCCAACTGTAGCGAGCAAAACTATCGTTTACTGAGCTTCATCAAGTGCAGCGTCATGAGCTGTTCCTAAAGCTTAACAGGTATCCACTCTTCTAATCCTCACAACAGCCCCATGAGGTAGGTCCTCTTTGATAGGTGACGAAACCGAGCTACTAAGAGGTGGTATAGGTGCCATCCTGACAACCCTGCTATGCTGCCTCTCAATAGATCACCAAACCCATTGTCTCTTTTCCTTGAAACTTAGTTTCATTCGTTTATCCCTCAGCCATAACAGAGGATACAATACCCTTTATGGACTCAATTTTATAATGAGGCTTTATATGCAGAAAGTTCTTCCAAATATGTGGTGTATGTGTCTTCTACTCACCTTCTGAAATGAGGCATACTGGGAAAAGGTGATGTAGGAAAGTCGTTAAAACATTTGCAGCTCACCAGATATGAGTCTGACCAGATCTTAGCATTCTGAATCAGCATTCCAGTATACCTTATTCAGGTACTGCGTCTGTAGTAACCATACAGGACTAATTCTTTCATTGTATAAAAATTTCAAGACAGTATGCTGTAAGCCAAGTACCTGCATTTGTGAGTCTACTCTATGCCAGGAAACTGGTACCCATAGAACTTGCATCTAGTGAGGCAGAGAGATAACTTTTTTAAAACATAATAAATTAGTAAATGAAATATTATGTTACAAGGTAGTAAGTGCTACAGACAAAGAAGAAAAGAGAGCAGGGTAAGAAAACATTGCATTATGGGAGGTGCCAGGCAGGTTACAGTAGTAAATAGACTGGTCTAGGCTGGCCTCATTGAGGTAATATTTAAGAAATAATTAAAAAATAGAAAGTTCTTATATTTTCATGTAAAAAAAGCTCATCTTCTTTCTAATACTTCTGTACTTTAAGAACACATGCAAAGATATATATATATTAGTATGTAAGACTTTTTAAGAGGGCTTTAAAAATACTTGCAGCCAGTATAGAACTAAATAACAAAGTTTCATACTACTTCTAACTACAATTATGATGCTATTAACACAAAGCATGACTTTAACTCTACATGCCATTTCCTTAAATTCTGTCTTCCCTTCACTGAACATGAACAAACACGTATTAACTACCTACCACCTGCTGGCATTTTGATAGCACCGACAGTGCTCCAGGGATCACATTCCCATGGGATGACACAACTAAACAGGCAACTGCAAGATATATAAGAGGGCTGACTGGAGTATTAGAACATGAAGCAGGGGGTCAAGGGGAAATGGTATCTGAGATGAATCTCAAAGAATGGATAGGAGATAAAGATGTGGGGAGGTGGAGAATATTGGGGCACAGGCAAAGTATTGAGGCACATGGAGGACTGAAAGTATATTCTTTGCTCATGGCACTGAATATAGTCCTAAGTGAGAAAAGACTAAGGGATTCAGTAGAACATGATAAACAAGGAAACTGCAGAAATATTCGGCAACTTGTAGGAGAATGAAATTTGAGAAACTGAGTTTCCCCAAATAAAGTATTCATGGTCTATCGCATTAGCAAAGATGATAAACAAGGGCTCAAACAAGGCTCTCACAGTAAGACTAAGAAGGAGGCAAGAGAACAGAGATACCTTTAGGAGGCAGAATTGACAACAGTTGAAAGCTACTGCTTCCGGACGAGTGATAGAGAAAGAGAAGTCTGGAATGACCCTCGGGATCTGTGATGCCTTTCAGTCTGACAGGGGACACATGAAGAGGGACACGAGGAAAAAATGACGACTCCAACATGGGGCATATTGAACATGAAGTGTGTGTCATACACCTTAATGGAAAATTTCCCTAGACGGTGTCATTTATGTCTCTGGAGGAAAAAGAAAGAATTTTAGGAATAAGAAAATGAAGGTATTAATTAAAATGTATTTAATATTTAAACTACTATTTCTTGAGCAATATGTGTCATTTAGAACACTAGTTCTGTCAAATAAGTAAAAAGACTATGTGGTAAAATAATTTTTTTTTGGTTCAACTTGGTTCAACAAAGTCATTTATTAAAAGGCTTCTCATAGAAGTAATATATGCAATTCATATCTTTAAGAGAGATTAAATATGAAGCATTTGCAAGTTTTCTTGAGGGATATGTTTTTAGTGTAGCATCTTGTGGGATGCACATAAAATGCATTTTTGGAAAAAAAAAACCTGTCTTAGATTATTCAGACAGGTGTATTATCAAAATATGTTGGGTCCATCATTTAGTGTATCTCTCTTTACATTATATTACAATGTCATGAGAAAACTGACTCTAGGTCATTTAGATCCCCATAAAACTGACTCTAGGTCATTTAGATCCCCATAAACTGACTCTAGGTCATTTAGATCCCCAAAATATGTTGGGTCCATCATTTAGTGTATCTCTCTTTACATTATATTACAATGTCATGAGAAAACTGACTCTAGGTCATTTAGATCCCTTTTAAATAGAGGATGATTCTTTTTATAAAAGTCACGAAACACATTCAGCCTTTTGTTTTGCATGGCTCAGCTGACACTCTTCACTTCTATCTATTTAAGTCTTCTAAGTCTATTATTAAGATTTTTGTATACTTAGATAATACTTACATAATTACTTCTGTATGAATGTGACTTTTTTTTAAAGTGGAGAGTAGTTATTTTTCCAGTAGTTACTCATGTATTGCAGTATGTTGATGAATTAAACAAGAATGAAAGAATAAATACATGATATATAACAGAAGAAAGAAGTCCACAGAGTTTCAAGAAGGCTGAGTAAATAGCAAAAGAAATTAACAGGCATTCGGGCATGCCATTTACTCAATGAAAAAGTATATTGTTTACTGAGTGTTTTAATTAGCTTTCCTTTGGAAGTGTGGCTCAGGTAGACAGGTTCTATTTTTAGCAGGTGCAAAAGAAAACTGCTTGTGATGGTACTCTGAGCTGATGAGAGCAGTGACAGCGTGTGGTATGTTGAAAAAAAATCGTTCTACTTATAAAGTTATGGAATCGTGAGATAAACTGGGTGAAAATGTATAACTGTTATACATGTTTACAGTTTAAAATGTATAACTGACATGCTTAAAAGGTAATCTAAGTGAATACAAATCTAATTTAAGGATTTAAAAACAATTAAGATAAACTCACAACCATCATGTACCTATATACGTATTAGCTGTTAAAACAGTCTTCTCATAGACTTAAAAAAAAAAAAAAAAAACTAAAAGTGCTTTAAATGAATATCCCTTCTTTCTGTGGATTCCCAGATTGGTAAATTAAAATGACATGTCTTCCCACATCTGACTGTCCATTTTTTTCGCATGAAATTTTAAAAAATATAAAAGAGAAGCAAAAAGTACTTAAATCCAAGTTTAAGAATTCCACACATAGACATATGAGGTTATATTCATTCCAATGGTTAATTCCATGTGCAAGGCATACTTTCGTTTCTCCTGATCATGTTTCTATTTGACACTATACATTTTTTTAATTGGTAGATGTGATTCACAGTTCTGTATGCTAACACACAACACTGCAAGTATGTTATCTCCCCAAATTAAACCTCACGGTATTTTAAGTCCTAATTTCTTCCCAGGGAATTTTCTAATTTTAGCTCTACAATATATACATATGCATATATATACACACACACACACACACACACACACACATCTATTTGTATATATACACATATACAAATAAATAAAATTTTCCAATGTTAAGAAATATTAAAACGTTATTTCAATTATTTACATGAATACCTGTTGTTACATTTCCCTCCTAGACTAAGACAGATCTACAATAAGTTGTATAAAATGACCATGTAAATTACATTATCAGTAATATAGACTGTTATAATTAGACCAGAAACATTATTTTGCTACGTGATTAGATCGATTTTTATAATTTAATAAAAGAGCAATCTGAGTCATGCCACAACTCTGTGTAGTGAAAATGCCACTGAATTTACTTTCAAATCATATTAACATTGTGTTAATATGGGGGGGTTATGTAACCCACATATAATAGGGCAATAAAATATTAATATATATATTAGATTTTGGAGCATGTATTTTCTGCTAGAGCAATGCTTGTTTGAATATAAGATTGAGTTGTTTGTTTCACAAATTTTTCTCTTGTTTCTTTTGTTCACGAACAAGTCAAGGAAGGAAGTTTTAAAAGAAGATGCAGAAAACAAACAATGAAAAGGGTATTTTTATTTAGTACTTCAGCAACCACTATCTGACCCCAACCTTAAGCATATCATTTCAGTTCCCTGAACCCATTTTCTTCATCTTTAAAGTAGGAGTTTTGAGAAGTAGCCTTTTTTCATGAGTTTCATGGAGCTGGATCAGAGGCAGGCCCAAGAATAAGAGAGGCTACCAAATGGGCAGCTTCCTTCCAGCCCTTAGTCACACAGATGAAGTTGGCCTCAACCAGCACACTTCCACATTTATCAGCTTTCTACACTTGGTCTCTATATTCAACATCACTGGAAGGAAGAGTTCATAATATTTTAAGCTTTAAAACCACTGGATTATTAATACCTTTGGGAAAGACAATCCTCAATGGGTCTCTCCTGTACCTACACATCTTACAGGGTTTGCCAACAATGCAAGACCCTGGCTGCTCTTCACCTTGGCCATTTCTCAAACTTCTGTGTGCAATAGGCAACAACCTTAGGGATGAGGCAATGTCTCCCTCTGGGACAAACAGCAGAGTAACTTACTGCCTGCTATAAAAGAGGTGGATTCCACAAGCTCAGGGCTCCCCACCTGTGACTCAAACCTGCGTGTGCAGCATCAATCTAGGCCCATATCTCACGTGACCCACATGAGAGTGGGGGACAAGGGGAACTGATGCAAATATGCTGATGTTCATGCTGCCTCCTGTGATGTGAGTAATAAAGTTCTTTGTGTCCAACCCAGGAATCTCATGTCTACTATTGGCATCCATGAAACTGTAACAAGTTAATTTATTAGTTTATAAGTAGAATAAGGTAAAGCCAAATCCTGGTAAGGACAATACCCTATTACTAGACTCTTTCTAAGGTGTTCATGGGTATTTAATGTCTTTAAATATTAAAACTAGACTAATACAAATAGTAAGGTGCTGACATTCTGAACTAGATATATAACTAACAGTACAAATTAAAGAATCTAGAAAAGAAAACTGTCTTAATGGAAATTTATTACATGAAGAAAGTGGCAATAAAAACCAGAGGGAAAATGATGTATTGCTTAATAAAACATGGAGATAAGTGGCTATACATTTTGAATATATAAAGTTAGGCCCTTCACCTCACATCATACCAAAAAAAAATCAATTACAGATAAATAAGTGATCGGAAGTGAAAAATAAAACTACAGATGTTGAGGAGTAAATGTGGAAGGCTATTTTTATAATAAAAATGTGAAAAGGCTTTCTTTAGCAAAATAAGCAATCAAGGAAACATTAAAAGATTTGATTGCATAGAAGTTTTTTTAAAAACCTCATGTACAGGGCTTCCCTGGTGGCGCAGTGGTTGAGAGTCTGCCTGCCAATGCAGGGGACGCGGGTTCGGGCCCTGGTCTGGGAGGATCCCACATGCCGCGGAGCAACTGGGCCCGTGAGCCACAATTGCTGAGCCTGCGCGTCTGGAGCCTGTGCTCCGCAACAAGAGAGGCTGCGATGGTGAGAGGCCCGCGCACCGCGATGAAGAGTGGTCCCCACTTGCCGCAACTAGAGAAAGCCCTCGCATAGAAACGAAGACTCAACACAGTCATAAATAAATAAATAAAAGACCGTGAATTTCTAAAAAAAAAAAAACCTCATGTACAGAAGAAAATTTCATAAAGAAAGTTAAAAACAAGTGATCAACAGGGAAAATCATTTTAAGATAAGATGACAAAGAATTAAATTCTCTAAAATATTTTAAGAAATATACAACATATGCACATGAAAATATGGCCAATGTGTACAAATGGGCAACTTAAAAAAACAAGAGAAATATAAGTAGCTGATAAGCTCTTGATTTTGATAAATATATAATGTTTACTCTCAAAATAGGCAGGGAAATTTAATATTATGCAACAATACTATTTAATTTCTGACTCTTGAAATTGATAAATATGAACTACTATCCAGGGTGGGAAACTAGAGACACTAATAGTCTGTTGGCAGGACTATAATTCTACCCTTTTAGAAAAAAGTAATATGGAAACTCTGTCAAACATCATTTGTCTTAACCTTGCCCACCCATTTTAAGGAATTTATCTAACATATCAAGATACAATGGAAAAATATATGTGTTGATGTTTTACTGTAACCCTGTTTGTACAGTAACAGGAACTCGAAATATCTTCAACATCTCAGTTTTCATGAGGAGAATGTGCATCACTATTGAGATACTGCACAGCTATTTCCCTCCTAAGTAGAATGAGGCAAGTCAGTGAAAGTTCACTTGTCCAATGCATAAAATTTTGTGAAAAAAAAGAATTCAATGAAAATAAGTATAGTAAGAAAACATGTTCATTTCAAAATAAATACATTATTTTTAAAAACAACTAGCTCATAAGACTTTTTGAAAAATCTCAAATCATTTCCTTTACATTTCACTGTTGGTATAACCATTACAGAAATAAACAAAAAGCAAAAAAAAAAAAAAAAGACATCTAAACAGATACTAGCATTAACATAAAGTACAAGGGGAAGAGGAAGCTATTCATGTTTCTTCAGACACTTTGGTACTCTACGGATTGTTATAAGGAATACTGCTTTTGTAATACAAATTATTAGAACAGAATTTTAAAAGAAAATAAACTGCCAACAAAAGAAGAAAGGAAGAAAGCAGTGGATGGACCAGATGACATATTCAAATTCTAACATTCTGTATTGCTGAGACTTCTGAAAGCAAGTGACCCAAAAACTGATGATATTCACCCAAAGCCGCAGGGAGAATAAAAACAGACCCAAAAGTTCTGAAAAAAAATAACAGAGGAAACACTTGGAAACAGAGGAGTTAGTAGAAAACAGAAGAGATCCTGACCTAAAGGTTGGTATGGCCACAGTACACTAATCAATAGTACAGATATCTCTTACTGATGATTAGCAGGGCCTAGAACATTGATCTTCAGGCCAGGCTGGGTCAGGCCAGGCATCAGTATTTTACCTCCAGAAGATGAACGCCCTGAGAACTATCTGCTCAGCAGAGCATGCTAAGAGAACCAGCTATCTTGTGTCACATGAGGAAATTAAGCTCTGGAAGAGCTAATCAGAGTACAGCAAATATAGTAATAGTCATGGGTTTTTTTCTGTATAAAGAGAAAGAAATATATCCTACACAGCAATATACCACAGTACACGCATATGAAACTGCAAAGTGACATGTGAAAAGGCAGTCGTAACCTTGATATTTAAGGAAGAAAAGCCTTACACAGTAGTAACCAACATAAAATTATCAGTGAGATACTTTACAGTTTTCATACTAAGTTTTTGAAATCCAATGTGTTTTTCACACTTTCAGTAATTTTAATATGAGCCAGCTACGGTGCTCATTAGCTACGTTTGTCCAGTGACTATCTTATCAGACAAAGCATCCCTAGAACAACAGTAGCATGTATGCAAAGTTGGTCAAAATTAAAACGGATAAAACTACTGTGGAGAACCAGTTTAAGACACATATAACCTATGTTTCAGCAATCCTACTCCTGGGAATGTAACAAAGGAGGCTATACAAAAATGTTGGTAGAAGCAAAAATTAACCACCACCACTATCACCAATGGAACAATTAGATGTTCACCATTTTCATGGAGTAAAGTCTTTGCATGCATTGGCAGGAATATAATAGTATCTCTTACAGCGGGAGCAACTATGTTTTATGCCCTCAGGTGTGCTATATATGAAAGAAGGGACATTATTTCATCATTCAGCCATATGTTTTCACCTAAATAAATGTTGACCAGTTGGTAAGCTTATCTGGAAAGAAAAGGATGATGCTGGCTTCTACGTTTCTGAAGCTCTCAATCTGCACATGATTCTAAATTCAGCCATATAACACAGCCACCATTATTCTGTGGGCCCCAAATGTTACCTGGTTTTGATGCACATATTAGCAAATTTGTTGATATTAAAGTCCTAGTAATTACCAACTGACACAACTTATAGGTAACCAAGGACAGAAGAAGTGACATTTGTTATCCAGTTCCCCAGGTTACTTAAACATGGTCCAGGAGATAGAGCACTGGCTCAGCCTCTGAATGATACCTCTGTGGCTTGGTAACTACCTCTCTGATACTCTTTTCCTGATCTCTAGAGCGGCTGTAAAATCTACCCCACACAGTTGTGAAAAAATGACTGACACAATGCGTTTCACATAGGCCTAGTCAAATACCAGTTTACTTTTTCCCACAATGTCTGCACAATGTTTTGTCCGGATCATAATTAGAATCATCTTTTTACATTTAATATCTAAATAAAAGTTCTGGTAATCAAAGAAATACAAACCAAAGGAACCATATTATAGCACTTTTACACTTCCAAATTAACCAATTTCATTTTAAATAATATTCAAATCTGGAAAGTCTGCATTAAGAAAGGAATCACGTATGCTAGTGGCAATGTCAATGACTATCACATCTCCAAAGAGAATTTGATACTTCAGGGTCCTTGTTCTTTGATTCAGTAAACTTAGTAGTAAGCCTTCCTTGGGAAACAGTTAAAAATACAAATATTTACGTCCAAAAATGTTCATCTTATTTATAGTGAAAAAATGAAGACATCCTAAATCCCTAATACCAGGAGAATGTGTATGAAAAAACATACAACCATAGAATTGAATAATATGTAATCATTTTATATAATATTTAAGAAATGTTTAATCACATGGGAAAATGGTATATAATCATGTTACTACTGGGATGTAGATAAAAAATTTGTTTAAACAAAATATCTCTATTTTAAACCCACATTTGGATTTTTGTTCAACTAAATATCACTTAATAAAAAGTTAACATCAAATTTCTCTTAAAGATTAATAAGTAAAAATTTTGTTTCTACCAACTTATCAATTTTCTTATGTCAGTCAAAAAGTGTCATCAGGTGTCCCTCTTTGCCATGCATGCCAGAAATTTTTAAACAGAATGTAGATCTCCATCATGGAATTCTTTAAAAACAGATTATTGGTAGAATTATTTTCTCCTTATTGATTTTTGATCACTCTATCTTTAATTGCTCATATATGTGTGTATGCATACACTTAAATGCTTTTTAGTAACAGATATATTTCTTAAAGTATTAAGTAATGGTTTTTAAAGTTAAAGCAAGATATTATGTGTTTACTGAAGTAAGAAATGCAGCACATCCCCACCAGGCCTTCCTTAAGGGTCTGAGAGAAAATGCAGAAGCCACCTTGACTAGAGAGTAAAGATCTGAAGGGAACTCAGTTACAGCACTGGGTCTTAATTGGCTCAAAAGGTCCATTTGTTTCCTGGTGACAAATATATGCTAGCTATTCCAACATCATTTAGGCCATGCATAATTATCTTACTAAGAAAGCAGAACTATGACTCTAGGACTTCTTGAAGCACGAGGAAACATAATTTTAAGTCGTACTTTCATAGCAAAAATTTACTTTCCAAAAGGGTAGTACAAACAGTAACATAAATACCCACGATGAGTAATTTTGACTCCTTTTTGTACTTGAATTGAGTCAGAATGATTAAAATTCACTAGGTAAATTGATTGCCAATTTAGTCTGTTTTTCTCAGCACACCTCCAAATTCTTAAGACTAGAAAGTCTTGCAATCACTTTTAAAACTCCTTCAAAGACAAAGTATTTCCTGATTTGGCAGAAATTAAAGCCTAAAAAAAAATGTTCCTTGCTATCAGAGGTTAATGGATTATAGCACCATTTATACAAACTGGGCATAAAACAGTTAAACCATAAGGCTTAGGCTGAAGCCTGGCGACACCCCAGGGCCCTGCAGGCAGTCTTGGCACTCTTCAGGTACTGTGGGAGATGCTGAGTAGGAGATACAGGAAACAACCTTAGAGGCAGGTGTGTTTAATGAATGGGCGGGGGTAAGAGGATAGTGTCTATAGTTCCCAACCCATGACAAACTAGGACCAGCTCTTCTCACCACCAGAACAGGACAGAAAAAGGCGAGGGAAGAGAGACACCAGCAGGAAAAGACGCCCTGCCTCACAGGGATGAGAGTAGTAGAAGCAGAGGCTTATAATAGAGTTACATGTGCTTTATTAGAAAAATAAATGGAAATACATAGTTGAATCCTTTCTTGAGGAACACCATTTCTCTGCATTATAGGCGAAAGTCTGAGTATTTTCAGAATGTGCTCTCTCAAACTGGAATGGAAGTACAGTGCCAGCCCAGCAGAAAATCTTGGATCACAAGAAAAATATCATAAGCAGAACAAAGAAATCATAGAAATAAAACAAGAATCAAGGAGGAAATACTTTCTCACCCCTCAAAATGAGGAGAGATCAGTAAGTAGTATAAACACTGGGACAGCACCACAAGTTAAGCATATACATCGAATTCACAATTTCCTGGATATACATGGACATGTACGCGCAAACACAGGGTGGCTTTTGCTTCAACGAATCCCTTCCGCCAGTCCTCTAAAGTCTTCTAGGTAAAATAGTAGGAACTACGGCGACAGGGATTAACTCCACTGACCTTCATTCACTCCCCTGATGCCAGGTCAGCTAATAGACTTTATTTACCTAGAGACCAGAGGGCATTAAGGCCTTAGACCAGCTAAAAACTTCACTGTGATTAACACAGTCAAGTGGAGCCAAGAACATGAGTCGACTGCTTTTGTCACATCAAATTTTTTTCTCCTCTGAAACACGATCTTCCAGATTCAAAGAAATGACCACAGAAAAAAACAATCTGAACAATGACAGATCATCTAAATCCCACTGATCATACTTAAAATAAGACTTCCCCTAAACCATTTGAAAACTTAAAACCACTTATATTTTCAAACTATTTAAATTCCACACACATCCTAGATAATTCTCTACTTGATTCAAGAAATCTCCTTTCCAAATTACCACTTCTGAAATATAATTTACCAACACACAGAAAATCAAAGATTTTCTTGAAGGTTTACTGTTCCTCTGCCCAAGGACTCTCATTTCACACCTCGAAACACTGACAGAATTCTAATAATCGTTATGGCCCAAATGTGTACATATACATATGTACACACACACACACACACAAGTTATAGCCCTTTTTTCAGTGTGCACAAAATGCATTTTAAATGCAGACATTACGGTTTTGTTTTTAGCGGTGCAGTTTGTTTTCTAACTATTTAAACTAACTGCATGGTGTTGATACCATGGGCTCCTCATTAAAGGGTACAATTTTTTAAATCTATGAAATTAATACAACTGTCCTAGGAAAACCGAAATTTCCCTCTTCATAATAACACAACAGAAAACAACTCTTCTAAGTATATGGAAGACACTTAAGGTTGTTTTGCTTTTACAATGAATCCTGAGTACTGTAAGTAATAATTACAGTTGTTACCACTCATGAAGTGCTGAGAGAAACCAAATTTTATCTACTTTTCAAACGGGTTGTGGTTAACATTATTCATCACAGTTAGAGAGGATAAGAATCAGCTTAACTCTATAGGGACAACACTTTCATATGGTGTTAAACACGTCAAAGCAACCGAATATCTTTCAAAAGTAAAAAATAAAAATATTTTATAACTTATTATTTTAAAAAAAATTAACTCAAAAACACCACCAAGAATCTCAAAGCTTCTTTTGTATAATTGCTAAAAATCTGTTCCATTTTTTTCCCATCCCAGTGAATTACAAAATCAAGGAGAGGAGAATAAAATAATCCTTAAGTATTTTTGATTTGGATAAAAACAATGAACAATGATCTAAATTCAATCCCAAAATGTTTACTAAAACATCACTGTTACTTACCTAAGACAGCAGCATCATTCACCCTCTCAGTCTCTCAATATCCAAATATTCTAATAGCCCTAACACAGGACTAATGCTTATAGATTCATTCTTCTATAACTGTATTAGATAGAAAATTGCCATGTGCTTTTCAGTCACTTACACTGTATAAAAAGTGTTTTGGTCACCCCATTAAAAAAAAACCCTTCACATTAGTCACTGAAATCCATATAACTTCTTTTTCTTTCCACAGTTCCTAATAAAGTGCTCTATTATATTTATGCCAGATAACAGTTCAAAGAGAATTATAGAAAGTCTAGACATTATATATTTGAACCAATATTTTCTAGCAGACAATATTATTTACTCAAAGCTCTTAACTTTTGTAAGATAACAGATCTCATGTTGTTTATAGATTTGCAATCAATCAAGCTTCTTTTTTTAAGGTATGAAAGAGACTGGAAGGATGAGAGATACTGGGAATAGTAAATTACAACACTTATTTGGTGTTTTTAGGTGAAAATCAAATAGTGCTCCAAAGCTATAGGTTGTTAATTCATATAAAGGATGGGATAATTGTTATTTTAAGTTGTCAGCTTATTTCATCATCTTACTTCTGGTACTTTAAGCCAGAAAAGTCTAAATTATGTTAACTTTTAATAAGAAAGTAAGCCTGTAATAAGTAATTGAAACTTTTTCAAAGATACCAGTATCAATTTTTCTTCATTAAACATGTATTTTTTGCTCAGAAACTCGGCCACCAAAATATTTCAGAATAAACACGATATACTCACATTCATATGTGATACAAATACTGCTTACCTCAGTCAAGTGTGGTGTAGGGTTAAATCCACACAGATTACACACTTGTTTCTTGCATTCAGTGCAAGTATTGAAGTTAGGAGGATCCTTAGAACCTATGTTGAGTTTAGTTTTGCAGAGAGGACAGGCTGATTCTGGTTTGGGGGTTTCCTCCAGTTTGGGGGGAAGAACAGCCTTTTGAGGCTCGGCTGTTGAAGGTTTGCTGTCCTTAGTAGGCAGAGGCTTCTTTTCTGTTTCTGTTCTTTTTACTGTTGAAACTTGTCCAGCTTTGGGCTCTAATTTTTCAGCTACTAGAGCTTTGGTTTCCTTTTTCACAGGTATAACCTTTGCAGGTGCAGGTGGTGCTGTGGGTTTGGGTGGCCCCTGAGAAGTAGGTGGCTGCGAAGGAGGGACTTGTTTTGTCGAGGCCACTGGCCCACCCTGTGAATGAGACCCAGGCTGGCCTGCTGTGGAGATTAGATTTGATGCCTGGCTGAAAATGGATGCTCCAAACCCAAAGAGTTTCCCAGTCACTGTTTCTTGAGGAGTTGTGGGCTGTGATTTAGGGACATCAGAAATACTTCCCAGATTCAGACTAAAACGTCTCGACTGCTCCTGAGGTTTCGGGGGCTGTGGAGATGGGGGGGCAGTTTGGCCAGTGGAAGGTCGTGGACCTTGGGGTATTGCTCCCCCTTTTGGCACAGGCTTGGCATCTGGCTTAGGACTCATTCTGGTTTGTGCTTTCTTGGGTTCGTCCCTCTGCTGAGTTGAATCAACTTGTTTTTGACCTTTGCTCTCTGAACTAGGCCCAGGATGTGAAATAAGTTTTGAATCTGATGCAGGTCGAGGTATGACTTTAGAATCGAATGGGGTGACTTTTTCTCCTGTTGGTGGAAAACTCTGTGAGGGTTTGGCAGAGTCTGGTTTTACAGAAGGAGTTGCTTTCTCTTGATCCTGTGATGGTACCTTGGAGCTTGGAACATCCGGTTTTGCTGCTGTTGACGATGAAGACACAATGTCTGTGGCTGGCTTTCCTGTCTTGGGCTGCTTTGGTTTATCATCAGCCACGGAGACCTTGGCCTGTTCGGATGGGACAGAAGGCTCTTTGGGAGGGGCTGGCTTGGAGGAGGAGGACTCTGCCACGGGAGGCTGCTGAGCTGTGACTGGGAGGGAGCCGTGAAGGGTTGGCTGTTTCACTAGTGGTGGGGGCTTTTTAGACTCAGGTGCCTTTGAGACCTCCTGTTTGGGCGTAGTATCTTTCTGTGGAGAAATGTGCTGTGACTGTGGGGTTGGCTTGCTCACTGCTGATGGAGGGACAGGGGTGGTCTTCGCTTTGGGCTGGGCTGATGATGGAACTGGAGCCAGGTCACCTCCTAGAGCTCTCTGCATCTGACAGTTTAAACAGAGCCACTCTTTTATCTAGAAATAGTATAAATAATATAAAACAACAGTCAGTGAGATAATAACAACGTAGAAACAAAAACATTTTTAAAACTGCATGGTACCTTTTGAAATTATGTCTCTTATTATGCAAAACATAAAATACACATCAAATAATTTTACTTAATTTATATTAAAATATTAAAATGGTAGGTACATTAAAATATAACTAATGAACCTCAGAGCCTTACACGCTGAAAATAAAATAAAAATCAGCACAGAATTGTATTTTTCTTCTAATGTTAGTTTTGTTATTCTTTGCCTTTGTAAAACAAAATACTCAGCTTGATTACTCCTAGAAATAGAAAACCATGTATGATAAAAGAAAATGAATTATAACATATTAGATTCCAGAATCAGTTATGTTAGATATTTTCTCTATTGATGGCTCATAAACGATTTTTAGTTATATAACCCAGAGTATGCTTGTCAAATTATTAACACATTGTTAATTTCTTAAATTAGCAAGTGCGTCACTTCCCCCTCCAAGGTGACATAATCAAATGTGAGAAAACAAAAAACTTATATTAGCCACTGTAGGTTAGAAAGAGAACATTCTCTGTTAAGAAAATAAATGAAAAATAATGGTACACCCTCAAATTATCATAGATAGCATGATCTAACAGAGAAAACATTGCTTCCATTTCCTTTTCATTACTGGAAAGAGCAATATAAGTAAGCAATATACTTATATGACTGGTGAGATATGTATATATGTGAGATACACATCGTATATGTATCATGTACAGGCGTAAATGCATCTGTTCTTTTCATATCACCTTCATTGTTAAAAGGAGATGTTGAACAACCCAATCCAAAAATGGGCAGAAGATCTAAATAGACATTTCTCCAAAGAAGATATACAGATGGCCTACAGACACATGAAAGAATGCTCAACATCATTAATCATTAGAGAAATGCAAATCAAAACTACAATGAGATATCATCTCACACCGGTCAGAATGGCCATCATCAAAAAATCTAGAAACAATAAATGCTGGAGAGGGTGTGGAGGAAAGGGAACACTCTTGCACTGTTGGTGGGAATGTAAATTGATACAGCCACTATGGAGAACAGTATGGAGGTTCCTTAAAAAACTACAAATAGAACTACCATATGACCCAGCAATCCCACTACTGGGCATATACCCTGAGAAAACCATAGGTCAAAAAGAGTCATGTACCAAAATGTTCATTGCAGCTCTATTTACAATAGCCAGGACATGGAAGCAACCTAAATGTCCATCGACAGATGAATGGATAAAGAAGACGTGGCACATATATACAATGGAATATTACTCAGCCATAAAGAGAAATGAAATGGAGGTATTTGTAATGAGGTGGATGGAGTTAGAGTCTGTCATACAGAGTGAAGTAAGTCAGAAAGAGAAAAACAAATACAGTATGCTAACACATATATACGGAATCTAAGGGAAAAAAAAAAAAAGGCCATGAAGAACCTAGTGGCAAGACAGGAATAAAGACACAGACCTACTAGAGAATGGACTTGAGGATATGGGGAGGGGGTGGGGTGAGATGTGACAGGGTAAGAGAGTGTCATGGACATATATACACTACCAAATGTAAAATAGATAACTAGTGGGAAGCAGCCGCACAGCACAGGGAGATCAGCTCGGTGCTTTGTGACCACCTAGAGGGGTGGGATGGGGAGGGTGGGAGGGAGGGAGATGCAAGAGGGGAGAGAAATGGGAACATATTGTATATGTATAACTGATTCACTTTGTTATAAAGCAGAAGCTAACACACTATTGTAAGGCAATTAAACTTCAATAAAGATGTTAAAAAAAAAAAAAAAAGAGCAAACCACCCTTTAAAAAAAAAAAAAAAAAGGAGATGTTAAATTTGGTACTGCCATACTTTAGAAGATAATTTAAAAGTACCTATATTTAAAATTTACCTTTTTTTATTCCAAAATAATGTATGCTCATTATACAAAACTTTAAATATTACGAAAGTAATTTTGAAGGGCAAATTCATGATCTAATCTTTAACTTCCAAAGTAACCAATGTTATCAGTTTAGCACTGAAGTTCTTTGTTCAGAAATCTACACAGTGAAAAACTAAATATATGGAGCATAAGTACGAGAAAAGTTTTCTACAGTACAAAATTGTAAAGTATTAGGCTGGCAAACAACATACTCTCTATTTGAAACAATTCCCTTTTGAAAAGAAACCAAACTAGTCATTTCTAAACTTTTAAAAACTTCTTTTTTCACTTGACATTTTACGCTGTTAAACTTTAACGAAAAAAAACTCTACTGTATCTTTTTCTTAATCATTAAAATGGCTTAAAAAAAAAAGACACTGAAATTATTTAAACTCAGATACCAGTATAACAGGGCTTATTTTGCAATCTCATGGAAAGCAAACTTTTGTTTTTAGAAGGTTGAAGGAAGATTTTAAACTCTAACTGACAAGTTATATTTGTTTAAAAATCTGAATCAAAAAGCAAAATGAAAACATTTGTTACATATGGGTGGGAGGTACTTGGGTGTTCATTACATTTGTTTTCAACATGAGTACTGAGTACTTATGTATTTGCCATATTGTCTTTACCTTTCTCTATGTTTGAGGCATTTCACAA
This sequence comes from Balaenoptera acutorostrata, assembly GCF_949987535.1. NCBI lineage: Eukaryota > Metazoa > Chordata > Mammalia > Artiodactyla > Balaenopteridae > Balaenoptera > Balaenoptera acutorostrata. Next base: position 82,227,540 of record NC_080070.1, on the reverse strand, counting down.
ATAAGTAACTTTTTAAACATAAAGATATTTGAATCCCAAAACATAATCAAGCAACTGTTACCTATGTTAAGTAACACGACTAAAGGTGAGCTTGAATGTAAGGAAATTCACTCCATTTTGTCCCCTTCCTGATGGAAGGAAATTTCTCCATCAACGTGCCCCTACGCATTCAACCATCTCCCCTACTGCCAATGTCAATTCTGCTATTCTACTATTTATTTTTTTCTCATTTGTTTTCTTCCACAGTCTTAAATGATACCATGTGACCTCATAATCACGCAGTCACATGATGCCATGTGACCTCATAATCACAGGTGCCTCAGACACCTGTTGCCTGTTCCATTTGGTATCCATATCTATAACACAGCTGGTTCTCCTAGTTCTGCATGATTGGGTCTTCATTTCACTATAGCTATGAATGTGGATCTTAGAAGACTTTAGTCCTTATCCCTTTTTCCCTATGCCAAAGATGAAAGCCAGGCAAGATGAAAGAAAATATAATTAAAAGCATAATTCTTTACTTATATTTTATCAATGATTTTTTTCTATAAATTATTATATGAGAGCTCTATCCACATTAACCACATTAAACTACAAACTTCTAGGGCTAGTGTCTGTCATTGTATTCATTGCTCTTATTCTAACAAGTGGCAGAGCCAAAGAAGACGCAAAATGTATTCATCTGTTTCTTTCTTTATTCAAATATTTATTGAGCAACTTCTACTTAGCACATACCACTGAACAAAAGAGACAAAAATCTCTGTCCTCATGGAGACTATATTATACAAGAATCAGATAAGAAACAGGTTAAAGCATAATGTAATTTCAAGATAATCACAGATATAAGTATCTGATGGTGATACTGTGATGAGTCCCTTTATCCTTTCTTCCTGCAAGTTCTCCCTCAAACCCGCCCCCCCCCCAATTTCTTTGGATGCATTTGGTCTTATCAGCAAAATTTTAAGTCTCTTTGCCATGTGAACATTGGAGCTTCATGCATAGCTGGCCAGTAGGCTTTTACTCCATCTTTGGACCACTGCAAAATTAGAACACTACCACGGCATATCTAATGTATGATTTACTTCAATAGTGGGTCACACATACTATACTGTCCTCAATCCAAAAGTCAAATGTTTCCTTGTAGTTTATAAATGTATGTGACTATGTCTCCCAATAAGCAGACAAGGGAGAGTTAGGAAAAGAGGGGTGGAAAACACAGGTCACTGCTTCTTCATAGGGATACAATTCTACTTTTCTCTTAATACACCCTTTTTTCAAACAGACTCCACTGACCCATCTTTTGTCCTTCTCATGACCCCATTTTCTTCACTTTGATAAGCAACACATAAAAGACATCTGATCCCTCAATGTTCCTCCTCACTGTGAGAATACAGGTTAAAATCATTGTCTATAGCTTTCACAATATGAAAAGCTTTTTATCCTCTTAGGATTTTTCAGAAAGAGCCTCTTTTTTAATTCTGGCCAAATCTGTTGAAAACAGAAATGAGTTTTATCTCATAACTTAATCTACTACTGAACACAGCAGCGTTTCCAAGTCCCTGATTGAGCTGAGAACAAAAACAAAAAATCTTTCCTATACATTAAGAAAATGAAAAAGTCCATAGCCCGCCCTGACATTAATATCATGAACCACCATCTACTTTTTCACAATGCACTGAGGGAGAGTTAAGGAGTAGTAATAGCACCTTTGCCCTCTCACTCATCTGAGTTAAAAATCCCATTATATCTTTACTGCATTTTCAGTTATTTCTCAAGTGTGTCTGCATTGCTTGTGAAAGGTAATTCCCCATTCATTCGTTCACATTTCCAAAGCCACTGTCCCTCATTTGGCCCTTGTCATTTCTCAAATACTTCATACCTCCACCAAATATAACCTGTTTAAAACAAACCACCACAGAAGGGGTTGACTCTACTTCTCTTCAAACCTCAATGCCTCTCCAATAACTGTGAAATAAAGTTAATTTTTGCAAGAAATTCAAAATATATAATTTTGTTACTGTTCTCATGTTAGCACTTACATAATTCTGCTACCTCCAGGGCTGTATTTCCCAAAAGACTGTAAGCAACAAACGATAAAGACTTCCTGGTATAGTCTGACCCTTTAATCATTATAGATGTTCACGAATATTTTTTGAGCTAGTTTGAATTAAATAAACTAATTTAAAATGTTTATGCTCTTCAAGCTACAACATTTCTGTGTGTACTCTGTTAATCCCCACTGTTTACCTAGCCTAAATGACAGGCTTCTACCTTCATTTTCTGGTTGCACGCCATTCTCCCTATACTATACTTTTGCCCATGGATCATATATCCTCATTTTGATTCGAACTGAAGGAACACCCCATACTTACCCCACCTGCTAACCATACATATTTTCACTGCTTATATTACTGAGACAATTACTGTCTTGCTTAACTTCTAAAATTAAATGTTTATCTCTAACTATGAGCAGAGATGAACCTGAATTTACTACCATCATTGCCTCAGACACCTGCTGCCCGTTCCATTTGGTATCCATATCTATAACACAGCTGGTTCTCCTAGTTCTGCATGATTGGGTCTTCATTTCACTATAGCTATGAATGTGGATCTTAGAAGACTTTAGTTCTTATCCCTTCTTCCCTATGCCAAAGAAGTCAGACAATAGCCAAGGCCAAGCCTAATTCAGAAGAAGCCTTTCACCAATATTTCATAAACAACTTCCCAGGTCCCCTGACACAAGTAGCACTCGTTCCTCTAATCATCCACATCCATTTGATAAACAATGGGAGAAATTCAAGAAACAATACCAGGGGAGCCTACAACTGTATCAGTATTTCCAAAGCCACGGTTCCTGATCTGGCCCTCGATGAGTGCTTTTTTCCTTTCTTCCCGCAAGTTCCCCCTCAACTCCCCCCCTCCCAACTTCTTCGGGTGCTTTTGGTTTTATCAGTAAAATTTTAAGTCTCTTTGCAGTGTTAACACTGGAGCTTATCTTCAATATACAAGCAGTAAAATGAAAGAATCTGTGTTAGATAAGTATGTCATGCCTTAACTATTCATAAATTCTAGATTTTATATAACAAATAAGGAAAAATAGTCATCTTTTCCTTCCCCACCTATAGCCTTACTTACAGCAAATGAATAAATGGAATTCAACATCTAGAGACACAACTGTTTAATGAGCTACTCTAATCCAATTAGCTCTATAGAAAGAAGCAAAAAAAAAAAAAGGCATAAAATTGTTCATTGTCTTCTGACAATATGCTACATAAATGGGGGTAAGAGAGTAGTCAGCCAGGATTTCTGCTCATTCTGAGGTCACTGTGTATTCTAATGTGGACCTGCTTATAATTACTAACACAGCTCCCTGTGCAATCCAACTCCCCCGGCTCCCTTTTATGTTATGTATCAGAGCCGAGTCATGTGAAATATAGTAATACAACTTCACTGGCTAAGGCTTTTGCTGGATAATTATAAATGTCTTACTAAATGTTTCAAGGGGTACCACTTGAAAGTTTAATTGTGAATTCCACACAGAGTTTCAATTATTGGTGCCACTCTCAAAAAAGTACTGAAAACTTAGATTCTGATTTTTAAGAGTATGTCTTTAATAATAATTCAAGATAATTAACTCAATACATCTAACAAATAAGATGAGTTGGCAAACGTTGGGGTTCCAGAATTAAAGTATATTCCTGCTTGGAACTATTCTTAATCTATTCACTTCAAAAGATAATGGAAGCTTCTCAAAACAAAAGTGTCCAGAAGACATAATGACTAACATCCACCCTTCAATGTGCTCCAAACTGGACATTTTAAACGCAAAATCTACATAAGATTTATAATGGAATCTCTGCTCAACAACATAGCATAGTAGGAGGAATAATGGAACATCTAAAGAACAAACACAATACTAGGAATTTATATTTGCTGGTGTTCATGCCATTCACATTAGCTACTGAATACATTTTCTTCAATCATACATTCACCCTGCCCTTGTACTAAAATCTGTTGGGTTCTTACTTCTTGATGCATCACAACTAAACTTTTCTGCAAACCACGATATCTAAATGTACCATTTACTTCATCAAGGCAGTGTTCTCATTCTGTCTTACCTGAGTCATGATTCGAAATCCAATTTGTACTCCTCTTCCATTTACCTAAATGCTTCCTATGCTTTACACGATGACCCCTCTCCTTTACCACCTACTATTCCATTCTCCATTAAGGTCTGCCCCTTCTCAACTATTCCTACTATCGTTTGAACCACAGCATTTAGACTCAAATAGATATTGCTTTATATTTTTTTTCCAATTATTTCCTCTCTTTTCCTATTTCACAATGCACTGAGGGAGAGTTAAGGAGTAGTAATAGCACCTTTGCCCTCTCACTCATCCGAGTTAAAAATCCCATTATATCTTTAAAAGATATAATGGACTCTTAAAAAGAGCAACCACTTCTTATGATTACTCTTACCTCTGTATTAGATACCAAGTAAATTTTAGATATTATTTAATGATGAATTATTCTAAACTTGTTTCCTACTTCTCATCAAATTATCTCTAAGTTATCTATGTATTATTCTTATTCATATTATTTTGAATGCCATAGAGAATATAATTAATATATATCAGATAATAACATATAATATTATAAAGAGAAACCCAAGCTGAAGTTTGATAACAGATTACGCTTTCTGCTATTCAAGGAATGCCCAACCCACATGACCTCCTCCACAAAGGCAGCTACTAGCTGACAGCAGTTTGGCTGCAGATGGCTCACTGCAGTTGACATCTTTATGCATATTAATGCACAATTTATTTTGGATAAAAACTAGACACTAGCATTCCTCAGAACTGTGATGACATGCTCAGCGACTTGATGAAACAGTTTTATGTAAGACAATCCATCCAGAATTTGAATGGATACCTTCTGAAACTGTGGGGATTACAATTTCTGCGGCATAATTCAGAAACCATTAACAAACCTTGTGAAATGTAACCTAAATTTGCACTTTTTTCTTCATAAAGTATAGTAATGTGCACCAAAGGCTAGAAATATCATTTGTAAATCTTCACAAAATAGGGTCAAATGATTAAAGCATATCTGAATATGCATCAGTACAGTCCAACACAAAAAAATTGCCACTTTAATCAATTTACAAAATAATTACAGTACAAAGACATGAAAGTATATTTGTATTTTACTACAGCAACAGAAGATCCCAAACCAGTAAACTGAACTTACATATATATTAACACATCTGACTGCCTCTCACATGGTGAATTCAAACTTTTATATCTCAAATGATTAACACGCCTTGAGCTATCACACAATTTTATAGCCTGCGATCCAATAGTTTCAATTAGGCAATGTTTGTGCAATTATTTAAACAACTTATTGATTGTCCTATTATTTCACTTAAAAGTGAAAAAAATTACATTAGTGAAAAGACTCAAAGGGCTCATAAACTTTGTGAACTCATTATATATGCTGAAATTTAAATATCTTTAATTTGATCAGATAGTAATTGCAATTAAGACAATCACTTGTATGTTAACTTGGAAAGGAAAGAAAGTGCTTTTAAAAATACATATATGAGGGACTTCCCTGGTGGTCCATTGGTTAAGACTGTGTGCTCCCACTACACGGAGCTTGTGTAAAAATACAGTTTCATAAGGGATTTTAGCCTCTTTCAGCTTTCAGTGAATGGGAGCCCCCTATAATTTATTCAAATCTTAAATAGTTTTATGTATGTGCATTTTCAAGAATGTATTTAAGGAAAATCTGACTTTAAAATTACACTTAATCAGCTTTACATTATTTTCACTTTTTCACAAATCCTAGCCACATTTTTCATTACCATTGATTTCCTTCTGACCATTTTTTTAAATCCTTCCTCTTTCAAGTTAAAAAACACACAGATCTACATATTAAAAATTTTCCCAACAAATACAATTATAGTTACATGTTCACATGATGAAGCCTGCCACCGACTTCTTTGAATTCTTTTACCTAAGTAGAAATCTGATCCGAAGATATGTTTGATGAATTCTACTGAAGTTTGATTTTCCTGAATAAATGTTAGAAATGTCATATTTGTTTTGCCAACTGAGTTAAAAATCTTTATTTTTGATTAGATAGAAGAAAATAATAGAAAGGTAGTTTATTGTTTTATATTCAGGTAAGAATGTACCTCATCTATATGGTGTTTATTACTTTCTATTTTACAAACAAGATTCCATCTGCGTTTGCTGAATTATTGACTCTCCCTCTAAACTCTGAGTTCTATTCTTAACATTGAGCAAAGTTATCAACTTCATTATCTCTATTTTCAAAATCTAACAGAGTGGCTGGCTCATAGTAGGAGCTCATGGCTTTCTAAAGAACAAAAAAGAGCTCAGCAATATAAATAAGGCTTTGGTTTGAGCAAGAGTAAGTAGAAAGGTATAAAGTCAGTGCTCTTAGACCTCAATTTCTTTTTTTTTGTTTTGTTTTGTTTTGTTTTGTTTTTGTTTTTGTTTTTGTTTTTAATCAATTTATTTATTTATGGCTGTGTTGGGTCTTCATTTCTGTGCGAGGGCTTTCTCTAGTTGCGGCAAGTGGGGGCCACGCTTCATCGCAGTGCGTGGGCCTCTCACTATCGCGGCCTCTCTTGTTACGGAGCACAGGCTCCAGACGCGCAGGCTCAGTAATTGTGGCTCACGGGCCCAGTTGCTCCGCGGCATGTGGGATCTTCCCAGGCCAGGGCTCGAACCCGTGTCCCCTGCATTGGCAGGCAGATTCTCAACCACTGCGCCACCAGGGAAGCCCTAGACCTCAATTTCTTACACTAAATTTCAAAAATAAACTCCTGCCAAGAAGGTTAACTTCTTTTTTTTTAATTGAAGTATAGTTGATTTACAATGTTGTGTTAGTTTCAGGTGTACAGCAAACTGAGATATACTGATATAGATACATATTAGATATATATACATACACACACATATATATATTCTTTTTCAGATTCTTTTCCATTATAGGTTATTACAAGATATTAAATATAGTTCCCTGTGCTATACAGTAGGTCCTTGTTGTTTATCTATTTTATATATAGTAGTATGCACCTGTTAACCCCAAATTCTCAATTTATCCCTCTCCCCACCTTTCCCTTTCGGTAATCATAAGTATGTTCTCTATGTCTGTGAGTCTCAAGAAGGTTGATTTCTTATATCTTTAAGAATATGTAAAATTCTCTCTCTCTTCTCTCTCTCTCTCTCTCTCTCTCTCTCTCTCTCTCACACACACACACACACACACACACACACACACACACACACTCTTTCTGTAACCTAGAAGTGATTTAAAAACAATGTGCTCTCCTATTTAGAAAAGTTGCTAAATTTAGATCTAGCTTCTTGTATGGGATTCATTGCTAAGTAATTCTGTGACCTTGCAAATTCTTACCCTTGGTTTCTCAGTGACAAACGGAGTTAACAATGACGGCACCATCCCTACTTATTAGAATTTTTATACAGATTAATAATAAATACAAATATTTACTCATGTCAGTTTCAAAGCACTTCCACTTATACTGCCAAATGTAATTTTTAGTATATGACAAGTCTCACAAATAAGGAAAATAAATACTCAGAAAAATTAAAATGACCTGACCGAATTACAGTAAGAGTAAAGTAAGAAGACAGGCAAGAAACATTGTTTATAGTGAAGTTATTGCTTCTTTATCAAAGGTAACTAGAACTACTGTTAATTGAATTCAGAGGAATATCAGCAAGAGTATTTATGTGTAAAGGGCAGAGCTAGGACTACAACCCAGATCTTTAGATGCCTTACTGATGCTTTTGATATCAGCATTACTTTAAGGAAGATATATAAACTTCTAATAGATTATTTACATCTTTGTCTTCAATGTAGTACTTTTGAAATGTTTGTAAGTAAGAGCCCAGTTTTATTTAAGCTAATTAAGATATGGAACAGGGGAGAGTGTTAGGTATGCGTGATTTCTCAAGGGATGTGAACAATGAGCAAGTTAACCCATCACTGTATTAAGTTTACTGATCCAATAAATGATTCTGTTAGTTGTGGGTATCTGCTTTCACAGCAGAACACCTGTTCTTATTAAGCTATACAGATCATCATACTAGCTGCAATAATATGTAGCAACACTTAGTAGACATTATAAAAAGCTGGATATGCAGAAAGACACCTGAAACATCTAGTTATTTAAAAGCTGAAAGTGGAAAAAAGCTTTGGTTCTAATGATTAAACTTATGGGTAGAGCATGAGGAATATATATTTATTTTATATGTGCAACATCCAAGTAAAGAGGAAAATGCTGCAAACTAGACCTCATGGAAAATGAGAGCTAAACAAACATGGCGTTCGTGAACACATTTAAGTAATAAGGATTTTTAAATGATTATTTCTAGTCCTCTAAATTCATGAGAAAATTATTTTAAATAAATAAATAAATTTTGTTATACTCAGGGTATTTTTGTTTTAAATACTATGAAGGATACCTAAGGATTATTAGAGAATAACAAAACAAACAAACAAACAAAAACAAAACAAACCCAGAATATTCTTTGTCTTCTAAAAACTTTATGTTTAGAATCAAGGGACTTTATTTCTCTTTACTGGGTTCATATAAAAATGGTGCCAGTTAAAGTATGCATGCCTGTGACAAAGAACAAATGAAAAAACTGACCAAATCTGGCATTACAGGCATAAGGCATTTCAAATCATTACTGTTATCTAGAAGCAAAAATTCTTGGCATTTCACCAAGTAGAATGCCAAAGCTAAAGATGTGAAAATCAAGACTCTACCCATTCCTTCATATCATATAAATTGTTTAATCAATCATGTGATGAATGAGAATTTTTTAAATTACTCAAGTGTTAATTATAAGATGAATTTCCAAATACCGTATGCTAACACATATATATGGAATCTAAAAAAAAAAAAAAAAATGGTTCTGATGAACCTAGGGGCAGAACAGGAATAATGACGCAGATGTAGAGAACGGACTTGAGGACACGGGGAGGGGGAAGGGTAAGCTGGGACAAAGTGAGAGAGTGGAATGGACATATATACACTACCAAATGTAAAACCGATAGCTAGTGGGAAGCAGCCGCATAGCACAGGGAGATCAGCTCGGTGCTTTGTGACCACCTAGAGGGGTGGGATAGGGAGGGTGGGAAGGTGACGCAAGAGGGAGGAGATACGGGGATATATGTATATGTATAACTGATTCACTTTGTTATACAGCAGAAACTAACACTCCATTGTAAAGCAATTATACTCCAATAAAGATGTTTTAATAATAATAATAATAATAATAATAAAGCAAAGGAAATTTAAAAAAAACAAAAACAAACAAGCTAAAAAAAAAAATAAGACGAATTTCCAAGGTTAAAAAAATAGCACAAAAAGGTTTGACATTAAAAGTAAAAGCCTCTCTCTCAGGCACCACGCTTGCATCTTCAGAATCAATCAGTGTTACCTTTTGCTGTGACTTTTTCTAGTGGCTGCCATTATAACATCAAATAATAAGTTTTGATTTATAAATTTAAGATATTATGTATTTTCTCCTTCTATAAAAGCAATATTTTTTCAAAAAACAACCTTATATTATCATCTGTTTTAGGATTGTCCTAAGCAATATCCAAGAAATTATATTTGATGTATTAATTAAATACTTTAACACACAGTTAAATAATGTATAACTTTCTCAGTTTGATTTGTGTACCATCTAGTATCATCTCACATTCCACTACTATTATGCAATCACATTTTGGAAAAAAATGACTTAATGTCTTTTCAGTTTTCTTCATTTCTGGGACATAATCAGCTACTCCATCCCACTCTTTTCATTTTCCATTTTAATAGAGGAACTCCTACAGTGATTGTGATATATACATACACATACCTACATACACATTTATACGTGTATACATACACTTACAGAGTGCCAATGATTTTTATGGACACTTAAGTGTGAAAAAAAATTCTTAAGCTGCCCTCACACTCCCTCTTGATCTCTTGCCTGGATAGAGGATTCATCTAATCACCACCTCTAGAAATTTAAAGAAATTGGCCCCTCTGCTGTCTTCTGTGTTGACACCTGCCTGATTTCTCAACTTTTTGTAGATGCTAGTTTTTTTCTCTGTGGAAGTCTTCCAAGTTTTCTCTTTACCCTTGGAAATCAGATTATTTCACCAGGATGTATCTATCAGACATTTTACTAATCTTGCTTGATCCATTGGTGGATCAAAATCTGAAGACTTACATTTTCTTATTTCTAGAGCTTGACTCCATGGTCTTGATTCATTTCTTTCTGGAACTCCTATTAGAACTCTTAGATATAATTTCCATGATTTTTAATATTTCTCTTAAAGCCCCAGAACTCCAGATAACCACACTCCCAAAATGTCTACAACTCCATGGACAAGAGTTTAGAAAGAGCTCCCTATACTGGAGTAAAATGCTCATTTTACTCCACATCACCACAGGAAGGAGTAAAGGGGGGCATCTCAGAATTGTGCACATTCCTGGGTACATTCCCACTCTTTCCTTTCTTAGCCCCTCTCGAGCCCCCAGCCTCAGAACTATACAAATTAGACCTTAAGTCACCACAAAAAATTCCAGATTCCTGAGTCATCCCTCAACAACCAGACTCCAATCCCCCAATTAGAGGGAGTGAGGGGAACCTACCACCACATCACCAACCCTCCCTTGGTCTGTGCTGTAACCTTCTACTTCATTTTTCTCCATAACACTTATTACTATCTATCACACTATACGTTTTATTTATTTGCCACTCTTACTAGAATACACGTTGCACGAGGGAAGAATTTTTGGCTACTCTGTTCACTTTTACAACTAGGACAGTCCAGAACAGTGCCTGAAACATAGTAGGTGCTCAGTTAAATAGTTGGATAATTTGCTCTACAAGCTGGGAAAATTCTGGGTCTTTCTTTTCCAGAACATCAACCAGGCCCATTTTTACCCTCAATCAGCCCAATGAAATTTGAGTATACTAATTATTGATGAAATACCCTCTCTTAAGTATTTCTCAGGAATAATAATTTTATAAGTTCTTTATATTTCCTGAATGGACTCTTTCCTGTGAGGTCAGGTGTTTTGTCTTTCACTAGTTTATTTATGTCCTTCATGTGGTGTTATTGCTAAAATGTCAAGTGAGTCTCTTCAAACCATTCATTTACAGTGAATGTCTCCATTATTTAGAATGGGTAATCAACAGAGGTTTTTCTGTATTTCTGGACAGTTCTGCTTCCCCATTAGTCCTCTTCTTTGAATGAGAGGAAGTAGGATGGCAGAGGGTCAGTGTCCAAAGTAAGGACAGCTTTACTAGGAGGGTAACAGATTTAGTAAATTTGACTCCTTTAGTGTTTTATTTGTTTCCTCCTTTAAATCACTCCGTTGTGGGAGAGAAGCATTACTTCTTCTCATTTTCTTTCGAAAGCCCTACTTTCCTCACGAGGGCCCTTCCTCGGGCAGTTCATCCCTTCATTTGGAGAATTCTTTGGCTGTAGCCTAAGCAGAAGAAAATTAAGCCTCTTCCTACCCACTGTCTTCCACTGGAGATTAGGAAAGAGTCCACTTGTCCTGTTTGTTCCTCCTGTAGTTCTGTAATTTATTACTTGATCACTACCTACAACCCACTGTTGCTTTCTGTACTTGTGGATGCTGAGCTCAGAGCTTCACTGAGGCTCCATCAGGAAGCCACCTGACAGTGGTTTCTTTAGCTCTGTTTCTGTCACCACCTTTCCATTTACTTTCTATCTTCTAGGAATTCTTCAACCTGCCAATTTATGTTACTGGTGGTCTTTCCCATTTTCTTGAACTACTACACTTTTTTTTCATGAGTACTTTTTATTATTGTTTTTATTTATTCATTTATTTTTTTTATGACTTAATTTACGATGTTTTTTTTTAATTAATTAATTAATTCATTTATTTTTGGCTGTGTTGGGTCTTCGTTTCTGTGCGAGGGCTTTCTCTAGTTGTGGCAAGTGGGGGCCACTCTTCATCGCGGTGCGCGGGCCTCTCACTATCGCGGCCTCTCTTGTTGCGGAGCACAGGCCCCAGATGCGCAGGCTCAGTAGTTGTGGCTCACGGGCCCAGTTGCTCCGCGGCATGTGGGATCTTCCCAGACCAGGGCTCAAACCCGTGTCCCCTGCATTGGCAGGCAGATTCTCAACCACTGCGCCACCAGGGAAGCCCTCATTTATTTTTTTAACTGAGGTATACAGAACTACTATACTTTCAATCTTTTAAAACTGGGACCTCTAGAGAGGAGGTGAACGCATATGTGCTCAGTCCTCCTTTTTAAAAAGAACCGTGTTGCTGTCTCTGCTTAGAATCTGGGGTGACAAATCACCTTTGTGCTAAAACAGCAAGCAACTAAAAAGAGAATATTCCTTTTTCTAAAAGTTCTTTCTGCTACTCCATCATCAGGAATGTCTTACTGGCTTTCTTTCGCCACAGGTTCCAGCCTCCTGACATTTGGCATATCTCTACTCTTTTCTTAACAGAATTTTCCCCCCCAGTTTCTCCTACTAGGAGTGGCAGGCTGATCCACCTAAAAGAGGTGGCCAGTTAAGTCATTTTGCCAACCTGAAAAATTTCAGTCATTTTTTTGTTTGTTCTTTAATAAGTTGAGAGAGTGTATATGGAAGTCTAAGTGTGTTTGTTTTTTATTTTTATTTTTTAGCTCCTGAGAGATGGCCATGTTTTTGTTAAATAAAACATCTAGTTTCAGCCAAGATTAATATATGGGTCATCATGATCGAAATAATATGAGCAAAAAAAAAAAAAAAAAAACCACCCACCTAAATCCACTTTCATCATTAACATTTGGTTCATTATTAACAGTCTAAAAAATGACAAGTCATTTCATATATTACAAAATTTCCTAAGAACCAGGAGAATTATCACACATTAGGAATAAGTCTTTAAATCTCTCCTTAAACCTACCTGGGTCCCAGCCTAGACATCAAAAGAGATAAAGTAAATCAACAACAACAAGAAACAATGTAGTTACTAATTGTAAAGCAAATGTTCAGTTTCTGGGTCAGAAAGCAAACCCAAAGAGAGAAACTGTGTTGCTGAGATTAACTCCATTAATGGACTAGCAAGAAGAGATACAGCTATAAACTCCTCTTAGCAAGAAGAGATACAGCTATAAAGGCTAGGCTTGGAGCCAGTGGATTCTTAAGGTTTATCTGAACAGCACACATCCTGACAACTACCAGAGAGGACAGTTAATTTAAACGTCATCCCCTTCACACAAATATTTGGGTTATCTAAGGTATGGGTGTGTTTGCGTGTATGTGTATGTGTACGTGTGTGTATATGTGTGTCAGGTGGGCAGAGGTGGGAGAGAGCTGGCAAATTTAGTTAAGGAAGTAAAATTCCCCTTTCCTAAAGCTTGTGTCTGGGTGTTGATACCTCTCCAGTCCTTCTCCTCAGACCTAGTAGTCATTTAAGAGCCAGGATGTTCAAAGCAAATATAGTCATAATTCTGCTTTGGTAACAAAAATATATCAGAGAAATTCTCCTCCTGGTCTTTTCAAGGAGTGATACAAGAGACCAGGATTTTATTTTTATTTTTATTTTATTTTTACCCAATAGGCTGTAAAAGTAATAATATAGAGAATAACTTGCATATAAACTCAAACTTGAAAATAATAAATTCATGTAAATTAAAGTAGTATAGAATGTCTAGTCTCTGGCGCTGTCCTGCATGGTAAAACCGTTTACTCAATCTTGAGTATTTTTGGACAATTTGACCCATACGATTACATTTTTCCTTATAGGGAAAAAAATGAGAATTAAAATGAAATGTTACAATTAGTACTGTAGATCAAATGGCTCTTGATTGCTATCTCAGAACCCAACAACTTATGATATTGTATCTATGCAGAAAACAATTTGAGAGTAAACTGTCAAAGTCAACTCTGTTTAAAATATTAAGATTATCTATGACATATACTACAACTTCAAAAGAACTTCATATATTGAAAAATACCTTCTCATACAAATGTTCAGCTAATCCTCCTAAAAACCCAATGTGTCTAACAGAGAACATGTTATTTCCATTGTTTATATGGTATCACTGTTACAGAAAGTGTAAATGACTTGCCCAGAATGACTTGGGCAGAAACACATCTTTATCAGAATTTATATATACATATATACACACCCACACACACACACATATATATATATATACACACACAATATGGAATATTACTCAGCTGTAAGAAAGAATGAAATTTTGCCATTTGCAACAACATGGATGGACTTGGAGGGCACTATGCTAAGTGAAATAAGTCAGACAGAAAAAGGCAAATACTGTATGATATCACTTATACATGGCATCTAAAAAATACAAGAAACTAGGGGTTATAACAAAAAAGCAGCAGACACACAGATGTAGAGAACAAACTAGTGGTTACCATTGGGGAGAAAAATGGGGAAAGGGGCAGCATGGGGGTAAGGGATTAAGAGGTACAAAACTATTATGTATAAAATATGCCACAAGGATATATTGTACAACATGGGGAATATAGCAAATATTTTATAATAACTATAAATGGAATATAACCTTTAAAAATTGTGAATCACTATTGTACACTTGTAACTTATATAATTTTATACTTCAACTATACTTCAATAAAAAAATTAAAAGATAAGAAAAGGATGTGGAAAAAAAAGTTTAAGATATGAAAAAAAGCTACAAATACATAAACCAACTATTTATAATCTGATTTCCTCCATAACTTAAATGTTCTTATTAATTGCAATTTTATCATTAAAGTATGGCTTATCTAAAAAGTTAAAGTACTCGGTATGACTTTTGGTGAAAAGGGTAAAAGATACTTTAGCAAAAAAACAGAGGTTGACATATTTTAAATGGACATCATTTTCAACTTTCATCACAGTAAGTATCCAAACTAACGTAACAGCTACCAATAATTATCACTGTTGTTTTTATCAGACCATAGATTTCATGTATAACAAGGGTACCCAAGTCTCCTCTCTCGCGGATATTTGTATGACATAATCCTTCACTGCCTGCTGCCTTCATTCCTTCTTGTGCATTATGTGCACATAATGCACACACAGCCCACTGACAGCTGTTCTCTAGATGGACTCAATGGTTTCTGTGCCTTCTCATCGGGTAGGGGCTACTGCATTTCTTTTAAAAATGTATTCTTTCAAACCCTAAGCCCTTTTATTCTCACTTATTTTATATTATTATACCATCTTCACTGTATTATTTCTTAACTCCAGAGTCTAAGTTCTGCAGTTTTGTTTTCTGTCCCTTCCCCCTGAACGTCCCCAAATCTCTACCTATTAAAATGCTATTTTATTCAGGGCCTTTAAGCACTGAGTTGACATTAACTGACCTGTTGAGAATAACTTTTCTATCCTAAGTCAGAGTAAACAACCTTGAACTCATTTGTGTCACAACTGGCCTCTTCATGATTCAGTCTGCCAGGAAGGCTTACCCAAAGACCTGGAGTTATAAACTGTGATCCTTCTAAGAAGATACCCATAAAGTTGAACCTGTTCTAATGACTTCATTCTTTGAAGTGACTTAGGCTGTTATGAATGACTCTCAGCTAATGAGGGAAGCATGCTCTCACAGTGTATAGCAAAATCACTGGCAGGAAAAGGGGATGTGCAGTTTGAAAGAATGTACTCAATTTCATATCGAAATTGTATTTAGAATCTGAAAACATTGTCCACTTTTTTTCACAGCATAAATAGGATCCCATTTAAGAATACCATATCAAGAGTATCATGGTAGGTAGGAACATGAATTTAAAAGTTAATGTAAAAATTAATATAATGTAATAATACTGTGGATTTTACCCATAGAATGCAATGAGTAAAAGCTCAGCATCTATCAATCAATTCATACTTCCTTCATGTGCCAAATTTATCAGAAATTGTAGCAATATTTTGGAGAAATATTATTGGAGAAAATGTTGAAAAACTCTAATTTACATTCGGCAGAGAAGAAAGAGAGGAAAGTAGGAAGGAAGGAGGGAAAGAAGAAAAGAACCAGAGAAAAACAGTGCCATCCTATCTTAACAGCAATAAACTAAGCACCATTTGTGGAAGATGATGATATGGTTTAAGAGCATGAACATAACGAAAAAATGCACTTACCTCGGTTAAGTGAGGATTGGGGTTAAAACCACAGAGGCTACAAACAGTGGTTTGACACTCAGTGCATGTGTTAAAATTGGCCTTTTCTGGAACGTGCAACAGAAGTTCAGTGGTACTGCAAAGAGGACAGATGGTTTTTGGGAGGCCTTGTACTGGAGTCTGTGCTGCAGATGGAAAAGTTTGTGGCTGCAGAGGTTTCCCTGTTTGGCTTACTGGTTTTGTAGATTGTTGAGGAGGGGGCTTTGCTGGGCCAGGCTCCTGAGGAGGGGGCTTTGCTGGGCCAGGCTGCTGAGGAGGGGGCTTTGCTGGGCCAGGCTGCTGAGGAGGGGGCTTTGCTGGGCCAGGCTGCTGAGGAGGGGGCTTTGCTGGGCCAGGCTGAGGAGGGGGCTTTGCTGGGCCAGGCTGCTGAGGAGGGGGCTTTGCTGGGCCAGGCTGCTGAGGAGGGGGCTTTGCTGGGCCAGGCTGCTGAGGAGGGGGCTTCGCTGGGCCAGGCTGTTGAGCTGGAGTCTTGCCTGGCCCAGGCTGCTGGACCTGAGGCTTCGCTGGCCCAACCTGCTGAGCTGCAGTCTTTGCAGGCCCAGGTGGCTGAGCTGGAGACTGTGGCCCAGGTTGGTGAGCCGGGGATTTCGCTGTCCCCAGCTGTTGGGCCGTGGGCTTTGCTGGCCCAGGTGGCTGAGCTGGAGACTTTGGCCCAGGAGGCTGAGCTGCAGGCTTTGTTGTTCCTGGTGGCTGGGCCGGGGACTTTGGGGTCCCTGGCTGTTGAGCTAGGGCCTTCGTTGGCCCTGGTTGCTGAGCTGAGGGCTTTGCAGGCCCAGGCTGTGGTGTGGAAGGTTTTCCAGGTCCAGGCTGCTGGGCTGGAGGCTTTCCAGGACTTACTTGGTGAACAGGTGGCTTGGATGGGCTTTGCAGTAAGGGTTTAACTGACTCTCCCCTTACTGTATCTGTCTGTTTAGTCTGAGGCCTGGCTGCATCTCTTTGAAGTGGCAATTTTGCCTGGTCTGTCTGAGGAGCCTGGGTGAGGCCCTGAGTTGGCTTTCCTGTTTCTGGAGGTTGTGATTTAATTTTTTCTGGCTGCTGAGGAGATACTGATTTGGGAGAACCGTCCTGCTGAAGCAGGGCCCTCACGGGTCCTGGCTGCTTAGGAACTGGCTTGGGTGACTGTTGTTGTGATGGAGGCTTTGTGGTTCCTTCAGGTTTTCCTTGTTCCTTCTGAGATATTTTTTGTTTCTTGGCAGCTTCTTCCTGGGAGGCATCAGGGTCTGATATCAAATCAAAAGGATTGAATTTATTTACAACAGAGGAGACAGCACTTAAAGGATTAACCTCTGAGAGGAAGCCAGGCATCATACTAGACTTGTGCTCTTCCTTAAAATCAGTTCTGGATTTCGATTCTTTCAAGCTAATAGTGGAAGGACTCCTTCCAGGCAATTTCTGCTCTGACCTCAGAGTGTCTGTAGTTCTACTTTTACTGAGACCAGGCTGAACTGGACGCCCAGGGTCCGGCGGTTTTCCTGGTTGCTTTGGAGACTGACTACTATCCAACTCTTGTTTCCTAGAAGAATGAAACAAAAAGAAGTGAAAACAATGGAAACTATCCCAACTCAAAATAATATTTAAAACCTATTACTTTCTTACATCTTCAAAATTATGAATGTATAAATATAACTAAAATCCATTTTTGCAGCATCCTATAAGTAATCATAAAATTTTTAATGTCTTTGTTACTTTCTTTACATGGGTACAGATTTTCAACACGGAAATGAAGAGGAAGGGGAAAAAACCCCATACTTGCTACTATAAGTAATGAACTATTAAGATATCTAGGTAGAAAGTATTTAAAATAAAAATAATTTACATTTACTTAATAGAATCTAGCCATACTTAAAACCTATTTAAACATACTAACTCAACAGATCAATGCAAAGCCATGTTCCAGTACTTTTATGCTCACAGGATGTATCCTTTTTAACCAAAAGTTATAGTCAAGGAATGTTAGCCTCCCAAATACTAGCACACCAAGAAGTGAAAATATTCATTTTTAAATGAGATTGCTGTAACTGTTTTTTGGGGGTTTTTTTACTTAATATTAGAATTTACATTAGCTACATAAGACATACAACATGACATCACGGGATCTGGTAAAGGAGGTTTTCAGGGACTCTGAAAAAGCTGATCATCTATTCAATTTTTGACAAAATATCTGTCAAAAAAGGTAATATCCATCGAATATTGTCCTTATTAAACTTTATAGAAGAATTCCTACTTTAATTAGAAAATTCTGAGAAACAATTCTTTCTTGTGGAAGGACAGTGTTATTTCATTCAATTATTTTTCCAATAGCATTCTTAATCTGAGATCTCTCAATGTAACAATATGATGCTTAAAGCATCTTGAGACATAGCCTGATGTACAAATAGCAACAATCTGGTTGTGACCCCACTTTTGAAAAGTACTGTTACTTTCCTCAGAAGAAGAAAAAACATATTGATCTCTTTACTTAATGTTTTCTACACCACTTACTATTACCATTGTTAATTAGACATTATTATTGACAATGACTTAAAAATGCAACAAGTAATTAATTTGCAAGTTTTCTTTTAACTCATAGACAAATACACAAGATGGATTTTTTTAAAATAGTTTTGGAAACATCAATTTTAAATGACTATGGCTCAATAATTAAAATACTTGTTTCTCATATACACTTTTATCAAGTACGTTAAATTTTAAACAAGCTATTCTTTACTGATAAAACTGCAACTAATAAGAGCATGCTGCATTAGAATTATGGGATAAATCAAATTATAAGTATTCTGTTTGATATATGTAACATTAATTTTGGAAAAGATTTCTTTTTAATTAAAAGAAAAAGAGATAAACAGAGTGATTCAGTAGCACTTAAAATATGAGATGATCACGATAAATTTCTATAGGTTTTAATTTGTTTTAATAAAATTTACCTGCTAATGGACCAGACTATAAGTTTTTCATTTCAGGTCATCTGGTACTTATTATAAATTAAGTTTTTAAACCTCCCCTAATGATACAGAAATTTGAGTACAGATCAAGATGTAAGGCACAGTAGAAAGAAACACAGAAGTATTATTTCTAAATAGCAAAGGGTCAGAAAGAAAATAATCTATAAATGGCAATGTATGCCACAAAATGATTTTCTAATAAAAGATGAATAAACAGAATTCTTAGTTCTGGCAATTTCCTCCAGGAAAAATGGTTACGAAAACTTTAGATACTACCATGTCTCTGAAGCCTGTACTTAAATAAGGAACTAAAATTTTTATCCTAATTGATTCCAACAGCTCTAAAATATCTTTTAAAACACACTGCTACATATTTCCATTGGGGAAAATAATTTTGAATGTTTCCTTGTAGGTCTCATTACGTGCTCCCTTCCATATGAAGGCAAAAGAACCATAGTAAACAACCCCAAATAGATTATTTTCAAAAAGTTCCACTGTTTAGATAATCACATTATTCTAGAAATGTTCCATATTCAATTCATAAAGTTTACCATTCCCTTGAGGGGCAGATGCTTAGGGACTATCCTATAAGTGTTTAGGCATTTTATTAAAGAAATCTATATTTAAACGAGTACCCAAAAAATCTATTCTTAACTAAACTGTGCTCTCTTGAAAATACTATTAAACTTAATCACTGTTTTTGTGATATTATTTCACTTAATCCAACATATGTACAAAACAAATAAATTTTGTGAATACCAAATATTTGTGATAACAATAAACACCAAAAGTTAAAGGAAGCTGCTTGCGTTAGAAATTATAACTGCATGTACTTCCTAGGAGTATTAAGTTGTATTATATTATAGAATCCCCCTGTGAGAAAATACCCATACAGCTATAAAGACTACAATTTAAACTTAGTTTTAGTTGCTATAATTATGTAAATAAACGTCAAACATGGAGATCTGGGAGTGAAAAATAGAAAGACAATCATTAAGAGAAGATACAGACTTAATACCAAACAAAAATATAAAGATGTCTTAGCTAACTATGTCTTTTGATGAATTTGTTTGGTATGACAGTTGTGTTAAAAAGAAGAATGACCAAAATGCAATGTGTCTTGTGTACTAGACTATGAATTCCTAGGGAGAGATATGTTTCACTCATCTTTTCATCACTAGAACCAAACCTGGTAACTAGTAGATGCGTATTAATGTTTGATGAATCAATGAATGAATGAATAACAGTGAGTGAACAAATGAATGAACATATCAGGCTTTTGTTTCCCTCTAGATTAATGTCTCTTGAATCCTTTTCACTTTAAATTCTTCTACAGGTCTTGTGAGATATAAATGGAAACATTCCATATCCATTTTGGCTTGCTGCTCTAGGAAGAAAAACAGTTGTGGAGGTGTCTACCCAGCAGTGGAGGTCTTAAGAAATGCTAAAGAAAATAACTGATTCAGTCAGAATTGTTACTAAATATTCTACTAATTAGAAGTGTTTTTCAGTAAAGCTCTTCTCCTATGACACATCTGTAGGTGTAAATACAATGAGTAGAAGACGTAATAAAATAGCATTTCCCTGAATTGACAATGAATCGAAAATCCAGAAGCATTTCATTTGTAAGCTCTAACTTCTAGCTTCTAACTACTCAACTCTTATACAACTTCCCTTTTCATTTTACTATTGTCATCCTCAGATTAGAATTTTTCTTTCACAGGTTAACAGGAAAAAAATGTTTTAGCAGCAAATGAGATAAACATGCATTCAAGACTAAGAATATAAAAGCAGTTGGAATACTAAAATATTTTAAAATGTAACACAACAAGCAATGACACTTGACAGTGTTAAGTCATAAAATTTTATAATAGAAATATAAGCCACTTTAGGAATGTCCGTTCATTTGTATATTGCAGAGAATACTAAGACCTAAACAGGCTAAGAAATTAATTCAAGGTTATAAAACTAGTTAGTCACAGAAATCTGGTATCCTAACTCCTGGTGGGCAGGAAGGGGAGGCAGGATTTCCAGTACATTGCACTGACTTCTCCATATGTAAAAGAGTATAGATATATCAAAATTAACTCATAACAGTGAATAATTCAACATACAACTTGTCTGCAGCCATCACTGCCAGTGCCATTCACTGCTGATATTGATATTACTACTCTTTATATGTATAGGGTTCCTTCAAATTAAAATCCAAGCAAAAATATTCCTGTCAACTTTTAATTAATCCTTACTATGGCTCTACAAGATGGGTAAGATAAGTATTACTGCCTTATTTAGAGGCAAGGAAACTGAGGCACATATGGCTGAGAAGCATATATAATTCGCTATGAGTCAGTTAAAATTAATAAGGTCTCTGTGCTCTCAACCCTTATTTCTTTAAATAAATAAATAAATAACAGTCAAAGCCCACCCTGTCTAATTCGCACCACATAATCTCCTAAAACTTGAAATGATTTGGATATACTTTCTTATATATACTTAAATTAATATGTGTCTATTTGGTTATCACATAGGGGGATAATAACTTTCCAAAATTAAAGACATTTATAGAAATCTTTCAGTAAAATATAAGCAGGTTGCCAAAATCAGACACGTTTACACATTTCAATGAAGCTTTCATCAATAACTGTTTAGGCCGCAGACTACCTACTGATAAGAATTCTACTGTAACAAAAACATCAACAGAGAGCTTTAAAAGTATGCTATCTGATACAAATACTGCACAAAACACCATACTTTCATAGGCTGAAATAATATTTTTTAGCCACCCTCTGAATACAAGTAAGAAATTTAGAAATCAAAGCTCACACTCTTCTTGGTATTTGTAACCAGCATGCTAAACCTGTTGCTTGTGCCTCTTAGGAAAAATTGCAGAAGAGTTGGCATACATTTCTAAAAGGTTAATAAAAGTATTGTACCTCATTATTACTCTAGAAAAATCTAGTATATGAACATTCAAAATTTTTTCTAAGTCAGGTTTTAAACAGTAGAGAAAATAGTACATATCATAAACTGTACTCTTAAGGGAATAGATAAGAAAGGCTTTATACCGAAGAAATAGCCCAATATATTACTAGTTTAAAAACACAGAAAAATATATTCAATATAAAAAAGCTAGTTTTTACTAGTAGTGTTGGTTCCCCTTCAAGAAAATAGGGTTTTTAACTGATATAGTTTACCCATTTAAGATTTTATGTGAAAAATATTGCCACTATCCACAAAACATTTTACATTTCTCCTGTATTAGTTACCTGACAAAATTATATGTATATACTTATATTATAGCTCCTAAGTGTTTGTATTTTATGAAGTACAGGATAAGAGCCTACACCTATATCCAGATCTTTCTTATTTCCAGTATCTCTAATGAAAACTGTTAGGTTATCATAAAGCAGGAGTGGTTTCAGGACCACGGACAGAGGAGTGTTCTGTCTCTGAACACGCTACGAGGGTGCAAAGTTAAAGGGTTTGTTTACAATAATAAAGGCAGGGCAGGCACAGTGATTATACCCTCTTGGTACCCTAATTAGAAAATAACTAATTTGTTGGGATGGAGGAACACAGAGAGCTAGAGGGGGAAATGAATACGTTAATATTATAGATTAGCTCTTAACTGCCCGTCCAAGTTGCCATTTGTTTTGTCTTTAAAAGTATGTACTGAAAACTAATTTGAAGGTAACACAAACTCACATGTTCTTCCGTAAACTGTAAGACGCTTTTCCATATAAAAGAGCGGTGGTTTAAAAAATAGCATATGCTAATTCATAAATACACGTACAGCACCTGCACTGTTGTGACCAAACCATCTGTTTAATGCCACACATATTTTAGGATTTCTCACTGAATATAAAAGGTGTATTTGTTCTATACCTTCTACCTAAACAGCTCCTGTTCTCCTCTGGGGGGTAGGGTGGGAAGAAAAGACAAATCACCTCCAGGGGAATTAAAGGTATTGTTACAGAAATATTTAGACATCATTCACAGAGAAAAAGACCCCGAAATGACTGAGGAGGTTTAAACAGAACAGGTAAACACCCAGCTCTCTCCATTTCCTGACACGTCCGTTTTGTATTAATGGAAGACTTCCAGATTAGTAAAACACCGGAGGGCGTCTCTCCACGCCACCCTAGACAGAAAAGGTTCCAAAAGGCCAGAAATCACAACCTAAAATCACAGTTCCAAGAATGCAACCCTTGACTATCCCACCAGAAACTCTATAATGCATCATTTTTATCCTGCCCAACAGAAAGCTTATGTTCTCTTTACCACCACCCCATTAGGGAGAATAAAATGAACGGAGGCGACATATATGTACTGCCGTGCTGGCACATATGTGCACGGGAAGCTGTACATATATGCCCGGACATATACATCATGCTGTGCGTGCCTGTGCATAGAAGGAGGCTCCGCAGAGGCCGGAGGAATGCTTCCCTTGGGCAGCCCCTGCGCCCTTGACATGACAGCAGCGATCTGTCTCCTCTCCTCTTCGCTCAGCTGGCTCAGATCCGCCTCCATGCCGGCCGGAGTCACGGTGTGCAAGGGGCTCCCCGCCCCGCCAGCCCCTCCTCCGGCCGCCGCTGCTGCCGCTGCCGCCAGCCCTTCGGGGAGCCCTTCCCCTTCCAAGCTCGCCTCGTTGCCCATGGCTTAGGGAAACTCAGGGCCACCGCGCTCCCTCCTTGCGCTGCCTCCCCGCCGGGAAGCCCGTGGCCGGAGGAGCAACCGGAGACGGGGTCCACCGCAGGGCGTGCAGGCGGCGAAGTCCCTGAACACCAGGCGGAGATTAGTCCCTCTTGCAGGTGATGACCGAGGCCAGTGCCTCCTCCATGTTGGACAACGCCAGCCAACCTTTGCAGAAGACAACTCCCGACGCCGCCTCAGCGCCCCAAGCCGGGGAAAAGCAGATCTGAGCGGTGCCAGCCGGGTGCCGTCTGCCCCTCCCACCGTGCCCCGCCTCCTCGCCGGCGCCCTCGCAGTGCAGTGCGCATGCCCTTCTTGGAACAGGTGATGCCTGCGCCCGCACCCATTCCGCTCGGCGTCGCTCTGTATCCTTCCTCACTCTTAGCACCGACTTAAAGGAGCCCAGCGAGAGCACAGCTAAAAAGCAGAACGAAACAGCCGACGTTTCTTTCAGGCATATTTCAGGGTGCCTCAACCCGAGTTTTAGCGGACTACATTCAAGGGGACCGGAAGGGGGTTTGAGGGGAGGTGTCTGTTTCCATTCCATCTTTGACTCATGGGATTTGTAGTTTTTTTTCTTTTCCTTTTTTTTTTAAGGGAGAATTTTTAAAGATTCTAGGAATATTTTCAGGTAACTGGAGATTAACAGAGAAGCCTGATACCTTTGGGACAAATTTCCCCAAAGGAGATAAAACTGGCCGTTTTCATTTACAATTTTGCCAGAACAGCTATTTTAGAATCTTAGATACAGTATAAGTAAGAAGGTAAGGTTTTTGAATGCTTACCGCTGTGCTGTTCCCTAAAGGGACTACGCAAAAGTAAAGATTTGGAGAAATTGCGGATAGGATACTGTAGTAAGATCCAGATTGTCGAATATTAAAATGTTACAATACTGTGAACTTTTAAGACGTGTGTTCAACCCTTTTTTGTACAACTGTGGGCCCAGAAAGAAAAATTAATTTGTGTAGTCACACAGCTGGCTAGCGGCAGAGGTATAATTAATACCCACTCTTTCAGACCCACCCACCAACATATACTCTTTTCTTGCTACTGCATTCTTTAGAAGGGAGTGTTTTAGTTCAGCCCTGGATCTGCAGCCCCAATTTTGCTACCCACCTTTCCTAACAAGGTGGACTTAATGTCCCAATTGTTGAAATTAAAGAAAATCAAAAGCTAACAACTGGGAACGAAAAAATAAATCAAACAAATGAATGAGTTGCTCAGAAAGTAAGTTTCCAAGGTTTTGTAATAATCATTATAATAGCTTGTTACTGTGCATTACACTTGTATCAAAACTAAATAATGGCACAGTTGTAACAGTCTGTACTAAATTTACTGTTTTGAAAGATGGCTAGTCGGCAGATGAACTATTATTACTGGCTGAGTTCCTAGAAAAACTTTGATTCTCTTGTAAGATGCTGAGATGTGACTTCTAAAGTCAAAACTGCAAAGAGTTATTCATTTAAATAAAGAAGAGAATGCTCACACTTCATACAAACAAATCAAGCTGAGGCAACCTGACAGTCCAGTGACCACATTATGGGGGCAAATACACTGCTGTCATACCTCCCGGAAAGGAGTTTGCTTCAAAAAAGTAGATAATTAGGTACACAATTCTGAATCATAATGCCTTCTCTGACAAAATGAGTAACTGCTTCATGGCTCAGGCTACCCTCGGAGTAAGTAACACTCGAGATGAAGGTGAGGAAGGAGATGATTCACATGCTGGCTATTTTCTAATAATATGCTCAAGTTTTGTGAGAATAAAATATATTGATGTACTCAGATTCACAAACCACAAGCTTAAAAAACTGGTAAGATAAATACCCTTCCAAACTCTAGCCTCAGAATAATATCAAAACTGAGAAAATACATTGTTAACTCTATATTCTCTGCCATTGTACATGGAAAGGAGCTTGTCAAGTAGTAAGAAATAAAAAGTGATAGTCAATATGCAAAGTAATGTTGATAGGCTTAACAAAAAGCAGTAATTCGTAAAATGGGAATGTTATAACCCATGGTGCAAATATGTGCATTTACTTTCTCCTTCCCTCCTGTCTCCCAGGAGCAAACATCATCAGAAAAGACGAAAATGGAACGTGTGGTGGGAAGAGTAAATGAACTGTGAAAACAAGAGATGTGATGGCGACACTGGGAAACTTATTGCTTGTTGACTCTTGTTTTTAAAGGATTTTGCCTTTGGGACCTTTATAACTATTGAGTTTGAAGTAACATTTCTTTTTTTGATCCTTTATTTGGGCTTAGTTGCTTGTACTGGGGAGGTGTTTCTGACTTAAAGAGAAATGCTAGAGCAGAGTCCAGGTGCATTCCTTTTGTATGAATTCTCAGAATTCTAAGGGGATGAGGATGAGAAGTTAAAGGCTAGGATAACTTTATGGAGTTTCTCTTTGTTTACTCAGAAAACTATCATAATTACTTTCATTCTGCAAATTAACTAATGGTACTAGATTCAAAATCTTTATTGCTTTAGATTTCATTATATAGTTAATGATTCATTATATAGTTAATGATCATTTATTTGAATTTCGATTTAACTTAACAAGCTGATAGTTCAGCTCCCATTCACTCAGCTTGATAGGTAGGTCATGAAATGAACCAATTTCTGAAAACCTCCACTCATATACTGTTATGTCTTTCTAACATGATTTCTCAACTCCAGAAAACCAGATCTTTTTTCTTTTAATTCTTGTCTCACTTTCCCAGGTAGTTTCTATTTCGGTAGATTAGAACCAATCTAAATGTGTTAGTTAACAATTAAACATAACTAGGTCATGATTCCTTGGAATGGGGTGGCCCAGTCTACCCAAGTCCTTACAGATACCATTCAACGGGGATAAAATCAAACAGACCACCTCATATGTGGTCATATGTGCAATACTTGAATAAATTAAGGACTGCAAGAATTGAAGTTAGAATAGTCTTCATCAAATATAGAAAAATGTGTAGTCTCACTAGTTTTTAAAAACCTACAATTAAATAAACTTCATATAATTTAATGTAGCCTATTTAATTAAAATAATAGCATATGTTTATTAAACTCCAGCAGGCATAATGTGAATACTTAATTATTTATTAAATGCCTATTATGTCCCTATTAAGACCTTTATAATAATGCTAGTGAGTGTTTTGTAAGCTAAATTCAAGAGTAAAAACAGATTCAACCTTTCTAGAAAATAATTTTGCAGTACTTATCAAGTGCCTTAAAAAGATTCATAACCTGTGATACCCTTTTGGAAACCAGTCCTGAGGAGATCATTTGAGTTACAAAAATGATTTTGTGAAAAAAAGTTCACTGCACTATTATTTACAACAGCAATAATGTAAAACAGTCATTACTCCTCAAACACAGAAGTAAAATCTGGTAAAACTAGATGATAGTATTTTATGAAGATATTTATTTAAAATAATGCTTTTAAAGAGTTCATTATAACATTGGGAAAATTTCTCAAAGTATACATGCGGTGAATTTTCATAAAGTTATATACTCAAATGTGCAAAAAAATGAAACCACTAAAATGCATAGAAAAACTAAAAGAGGAAACAAGACAATGAACAAAATCCGTATATATTTAATGGCAAGACCATAGGTAATCTTCCTTTTTCTTTAGAATTTTCTATATTTTCCAAATTTTCCAAAATGAATTTGTAGGTTTTTTGTAATGGTGAAACAGCACTAGTAATTATTACTAATCATTTTTTTTAACAGCAAAAATAACACAACCCTTTCAGCTAGGGAATCAAAATGTGAACATCTTTTTGTAACAAATGCCTCTGAAGAAGCTGAAGAAAATGATGCAGTATATATCCTAACAGTGAATTCATATGACGTGATGAGTGCTAAAACTCAAACAATTCTTATACTTTCTGTATTTAAAAGTCCATGCATTCCTAGTGTATGTGTGGATGTATATATTCATGTTTGTATAAGTATAGTGAACATGACAATATTCTTATATAGACACATATCTTTTTTTAATGTTCCCTCTCTAACAGAAGGCAAGAGAGGATTGTTAATTTAGTGGAGGAGGCACCTGCAGTGGCTTAAGGTCCAACCTCATTTTTGCTGTGGTTCAGCTGTTTCTCAATTGCTCCTCTCAGTCATTTTTGTGAGCTCTGCTTTAAAATGAGATTTGCAGCTAGAGTGAAGAAAATTCAAGTGAGAGTACAGTTGATTATGAACTGGCTGCTCAATTTTGAGAGGAAAAAAAACATGAAAAGTCTTTTAGAGAAAAGTTTGATAAATATATTTTTGAATTCTGACATCTGGAATATCAGGCAGTTTCCTTCCCTTTATACTTTTTCCCAAACTAAATCTGTAATTTAAAATAAAAGAGAAAGTTGCTTGTATTAAAATATGTTCATATAGGTGTGGAGAAAAGGGAACCCTCCTACACTGTTCATGGGAATGTAAATTAGTAAAACCACCATAGAGAACAGTATGGAGGTTCCTTAAAAAACTACAATAGAACTACCATATGATCCAACAATCCCACTCCTGGGCATATATCTGGATAAAACCATAATCCAAAAGGATATGTGCACCCCAGTGTTCATAGCAGCACTATTTACAATAGCCAAGATATGGAAGCAACCTAAATGTCCATCGACAGAGGAATGGATAAAGAAAATGTGGTACATATACACAATGGAATATTACTCAGCCATAAAAAAGAATGAAATAATGCCATTTGCAGCAACATGGATAGACTCAGAGATGATCATACCAAGTGAGGTAAGTCAGACAAATATCATATGATATTGTTTCTATGTGGAATCTAAAAAAAAAGGTACAAATGAACTTATTTACAAAACAGAAATAGAGTCACAGATGTAGGAAACAAATTTATGGTTACCAGGGGGAAAAGGGGGGGGGGGGCGTAAATTGGGAGATTCGGATTGACATGTATACACTACCATATATAAAATAGATAACTAATAAGGACTTACTGTATAGCACAGGGAACTCTACTCAATATTCTGTGATGACCTACATGGGAAAAAAATCTAAAAAAGAGTGGCTATATGTGTACGTATAACTGATTCACTTTGCTGTACAGCAGAAACTAACACAACATTGTAAATCAACTATTCTCCAATAAAAATTAAAAAATTAAAAATAAATGTTACTGAAAAAAATGTTCCTATAGACATGTGTAAAATATTAAGAATAAAATTAGTTTCTATGTCACTTTACAGTATTACTTTGTAAACTGAAAATTATTAATAAGTCATGAGGGTATAACAGATTATTCAGCATTATTTATTCACCCATTTTATAAATAGGCTTTTAGAATTCAGAGCCTACTCTTTGGAAAACCTGGATGAGTTTGCATGTCTTTACTTCATGATTTTTGGAATAGCAATGTGTTACTTTAAATCCTTGCTTTGCCATCTTACATCTACTTTGGGGTTAGTAAGTCATTGACTTTTCCAGAACTTGAGGTTCCTTTCTCTATTGTGAAAATAGAGAAGATTGTATATTACCTCTCAGGGTTCTTGTGATAATGAAATATGAGAAAAAGATGTGAATGCACTTGTAAACTGGGATGCATAGTAGGACAGCTGTGATAGATTGTTGCCATACTGGTCCTCAATGAATCACACGTCCATGTATTCACAGCCCTTTACGGTGGGACTGCCACACTTCCCATCAGAGATAGGGTCTGTTTCCTCCCCCTGTGACTGGAAATGAACCCCTGCCTTATTTTTACCAAAAGAATGTGGTGGGAGTGGCATGTAACTTCCCAGGTTAGCCTTCCAATCTGGCCCTCTTCATACCAGGAGATCTCTGTGCTCAGAATAGCCCAGACTCCATGAAGAGAGGAGCGCAGCTGTCGCAGCCTCCAGCGATCTCATCTGAGGTCTAACGAGTCCCCTGGATCACCCTGCCAGCTACAGTCACCTCAGTGAACCAGCTGAAACCAGCAAAACTGCCCAATCAACCCAAGCATCATAAGACAAAATGATAACAGTTATTATAATAATTATTATCTTAAGTCACTACGTTTTGGGGATGTTATTTAAAGTAATTAACTGCTCATCCAGTTTTTATACACTACGGTTATGTATAATCTCTCAAAGTTCCCTTTTCACACTTTGAATTCTAGTGACTTTTTTCCCATTTACTGTCCAGTTGGACTTGAGCTATTTGTTCAAAATTTTCAAATACCACCCTTCTAAACTATCAATGGGAAAAAGCCCAGTTATACCAAATACTTACATGCTTGTGTTGTGAAAGGCCAAAACAATAAAATATATGGGAAGATTTTTGAACTACGTAATGCTGTCCAAATATAAAGTTATATGAAAAAAGTGGAAAACTTATTCATGAGAATTTTTCTGAGGGAGACCAATTTGAGAAACTGGTGGGAGAGGAGGACCCTCAAGGTCCCACTCAAGACAGTGGCTAGATGACAGATGTGCAGACTCCTAGATGAAACACTTGGGATCAGAGGTTCAAAAATATTTTTAGGATTTTATGAAGTTAATATGATACATAAACTATGCATTTTATAACCGTGCCTTTAATATATATCCAGGAAGACCTATTAATAGTCACATTAACTTTTAAAGGATTCAGGATCACATCAACTAGAGGATACTTAGTTTTACCTAGCCGGATGATAGACTGGAGTTCAGACATTTTGGAAGAGAAGATAGGGCTTATGTGAATTGCTCTGCAGAATAAAGAGAGAAAAATTTGAGTTGGTTGAGGAGCATCCACCGGAAGACAAAAGTAGAGAAACGTGTAAGGGAAGGAGGGGACCCGATGCCACTTATTCTGTGGAAAGGGGAAATGGAAATGTTCTCACTGTACTAGCTTTGTCTATCAAATGCAAATTACAGGAAAGTCCCCATTACTAAGGCATTTGTACATGGATTCTTTGAGAGGTGAGGGGTGGCACAGAAAGAGATGCAAAGCTTTATATCCAAGCTGATAAACATTAAAAATATAGGCACTGGGCTTCCCTGGTGGCGCAGTGGTTGAGAATCTGCCTGCTAATGCAGGAGACACGGGTTCGAGCCCTGGTCTGGGAAGATCCCACATGCCGCGGAGCGGCTGGGCCCGTGAGCCACAGCTGCTGAGCCTGCGCGTCTGGAGCCTGTGCCCCGCAACGGGAGGGGCCGCGATAGTGAAAGGCCCGCGCACCGCGATGAAGAGCGGTCCCCGCACCGCGATGAAGAGTGGCCCCCACTTGCCGCAACTAGAGAAAGCCCTCGCACGAACCGAAGACCCAGCACAGCCAAAAATAAATAAATAAATTAATTAAATAAATAAATTTAAAAAAAATAATAATAATAAAAATAAAAATATAGGCACTATACAATAGCTATTGTATAATTATTGTATAAAATTATTGTATAATTTTATTATATTATTATACAATAATTTATACTGTATAATATAATAAAATACTATTTTATTATTGTATAATTTTTTTCCAAGTCCATGTGTAGTGGTAAAGAATTTCATAATTTCCTTTGTATTTGTATATAGAAATACCTTGCAATTAGTGGAATATGATACATAAATAGGTGAATCTGTTTAGTAAGCATGCTAAGGTTCATTATTTTTCCAGTTATAACTTCTAGATTAAGTATAACAAAAAATAAGGAAGTTGATTATTTTTTTATTACATGATTAAATTAAGGGAATTTGTCATTATTGATTTGGATACATTTGTAAAACTTGAGTGATGTACCTCTGGTGAAACCTTGTGAAACATGACCTCTGCATATTGCTAAACTGTCTAAAACTTCTAAATACAACACTACTATCTCTAAATATATATATATATACACACATATGTATGCAGTAAGATATCACATGCATACACACGTGAAGGAGCTGAAGGACAAAGGACATCTGACCTCTGTGTTTCAGTCATTATTATCACGTATGCTAAAGTGCAAGGTTTATTATGGTTTGCAGAGAGCCCCATAATTTTCCCATATGCTCATTCCAAACTAATGGGAGAAAACTTTGGAAAGTTTTGCTCTTGTCTGTATGCAAGCAGAAAAAGAAGAGATAAATTTCAATAGGGATATGTAAAGAGTAATTGTAAAAAATTACAAATTACTCATACAACAATGGTTCACAACCCTGAGAGGATCTTACATAGACATTTTGAGAAAGATCAATAGCTAGGCCTCATCTCAGGCAAATTAAATCAGAATCTTGAGGAAGGGGGTGGCATTGGTATTTTTGAAAGCTCCCCAGATGATTGTAATATACACCTTGAGTTGAGAACTACTGCTTTGAAAGGATGGTGGATTTTAATGTCAGAATTACAAGACTGAAAACAAGAAAGAGGCACTTGGGAATCAGTGTAGACTTTTCTTTGAAGCTGCAGTCAAAGGCATCTGCAACATAGTTGCCATCATCAGAAATGAATTTGGAAGAAAAAGGTTAAAAAGACACAGATTTACTCTGTTCAAAATGGTGGTGTATGCATTTGGAATATGGTGTACAATTCTGGCCCCTGCATTTTGCAAAATGTGTAATAGAGTTAAGAAAGGTACAGCGAATTAAAGAAAAAGCAATTATCAATCACTTCAATCTAGACGTTTGAAGGGGGAATCTAGAAAGATTGGAGCCTCTTACTGAAGAATATGAATTTGAAATATTCACCAAAATCTGGTAAACTAAAACTAAGGGGCTTTTTAGATACATGGAAAAGACATGCTTAAGAAAAATAATAATAATAGGGTACACTACATTTATGGATTTTTTTACATCTCAAATTAGGATGAAGGATGCAAACTCTTCACCAACATCGGTTTTCTCCCCTTTTGGTAGCTAAGCCACAGTTGCCAATTTCTCTCGCAGTTTTATGTGGCCTTGTGACCCAGCTGCACCTAATGAAAATGTGCTCCTTCCAGGCCTAGCCCAAAGGAATTCTGGTGTTCACCCTCCTGTGGTTGGTGGGGATGGAGACAACATGTCCACTCTAGTGGGTCCATGGATTGAAGATGACAGTCATTGGGTAGGTTCCATCAGGAGGGTTCCCTGGATGACCATGTGTGGAATTCTGCATTCCCCTACTAACACCACTTTCCTTGGACAGTTTTGTAAATGAGGGGGACAATATATGTATTATATTTGAACCATAGTATATTTGTTTTTTTGGTGTTTTGGTTAAAGTAGTCAACATTATCTTAACTAATCCAAGATAGCAAGAGGTAATTCTATACAGGAGAAACTAACATTAATAAAATACATCCCCTCCTTACCCATTCCACACCAGTGATCCTGGTTCCATTTTTCTTTTGAAATAGCAGGATGGGTAAATCTGGGTGCCTCACTGACCCCTGAAAATGCCATGCTCACCTCTTCTCCAGCTTTTGTTCTTTCTTAATCTGGCAAAATTGTCCCCTCACCTCTATCCATCTATGCATTTCTCGAGGCCAAGCTCAAGGCCCATTTACCATAATAAGACCTTTTCCTATTCTGAAGCTGCTATTGTTCTCCATTGTTATTTGAAAATCTTATTATACATTTGACATTTATTTACATATGTTCTTGCTTTATTGATTAACTGTTTCAGAACTGAGCTCTTAGAATGAATCAAAAGTGTTTTTGTTTCTCTTGCAGTCCTATCAGTATCAAGTGCACACAGTGCTCAAACCAACAGACATTAAAATGCATTACTTAGCGAGGAGTCTTCAGGTTAAAAACACGAATAATGCAAAAAACACATTAGGTTATTTTGCAGAGGACATCTACAAGGGGGGAGTAAGGAAATGCTTTCACTGAGATAAAAGAATCCTCTTCTGTAAAGGTACAATTTTTAACCCATAAATAATATATTTAATATATTACTAAGGTAGTCTCTTCAGTATTTTATCTATTTTTGCCTCAGTTAATCCTTCTGACAGTCTTGTCATTTAACTACTGTTTTGTCCATTTTATAAATGAGAAAACAGAGATTCAAGAAAGTTATTTAAATTTCTTAAGGTCACTTAACCAATAAATAACAAGAGAGGATTCAAACCTAACTCAACCTGAATCTTATAACTACTGCTTTCTTCACTTGTATTAA